>NC_066305.1:4952576-5262112 GCF_905404315.1 Leptidea sinapis | reverse complement strand
TGTTCTAAATATTTATTTATTTATTTATTTGGAAACAAATACAGATACATCCTTAAACATAAAGTAGATAAAGTAAAAATAGAAATATGGACACAAGGATGTCTCCTTAAACAGTTTCACTAAGTACACTTGATATTTAAATTTACACTTACATTACACTTAGTTGCAGACAACCAGTTGATAAATAAATCTAACATAATGCATGGTAGACATTGTTACAATTTAGATGAAATTACGTGATTTCTAACTTACTCTGTTTGTGCCAGGATTTGTTTTATTCTGAGTTTGTAAGTTTTAGAGGAACACGAAAACATATCTACATCATTAAATCTAGAGTTATAATACTTGTCATAACGATGATCGATTTGGCACAAATGAATAAGCATGAATAGCGGACACATTAAGTGGAACGTCGAATTGGGGTCGTGGAGCGAGCTCCAGACCTGAAACCTGCAATCACGAAGTGAACCGCGATGAACTGATGAACAGGTTACTCGTAGGCGCAGACTTACATGCCACATAGCTACCTCATGTTTTGTAAAATTTATTACAAACCAGAAATTTATTTACGCAACGCAAACCATTTACTTCTTTTAAACAGCATTACTGGACCTTATAGAGATTATGACCGTATTAAATTTTAAACTACACACATAGTAGCTAAATAAGTTTAAATAGTTATTGTTAGAAACAACATAAGTTGTCCTTTGCGTTTTGCCTAAAATTTTGTCCATGTCAGATCTAGTGCTATCTAAAGTTTTATCTACCTACAAGTCATATAACTAGTTTACACTGTTTACACCGTATAGAGTTAGTTCTTATTATTTTCAAAATTGGAACGCGTTTATTACGTCACAAAATTCCCTTTTCCCGCAATTTTACATGTATTGCCAGATTAATATTGAACAAAAATAATAGTGTGGTGTGTCAAAGGAAACAGAACTGCAGTGATTGCCTTGAACAATGTGAATATGGAGCCGTCGGTAATTTACAAGACACATTAAAAGCTAGGTATCAGTCGTATGCTCGTATATCATATTATCAATAAGTATACCAATACATCTTTTTTGGAAGACCATAATAGATCGTTACTTGTAAAAGTAAAATACTGTTAATGCTGATAAATTCTATAGAGAAACAATAATATTTATCGAGAGAAATAAAGATTTCCGCTAGGATAGAAAAATCTTAGCGGATGAACGCGGGAGTACAGAAATATCCTTTTGGTTAGTGATGAATTTTTCACAATTGAAGAACAATACAAGACGCAAAATAACAAAGTGGACACAGCTTCAAAGAAGCTTTCCAAGTGGTCGGAGAAATAAAGTACAGAAATATTATTTTGGCTGATGAACAAATTTTTACAATGGAAGAACAATTACAAGGAGCAAATTTACAAAGTGGACCCTTATAGCATCAAAGAAGCTATCTAAGCTAATAAGTGGTCGGAAACAGTATAAGTGGTCATCATCCTGTGTTATCAAGGAGTCACAAAGCTACACTTTTGTGAAAAAGGACCTAAAAGACTTGCAAAAGACTGTCTTACATTTTGTTGTGAAACCTCTTTGCAATATGCTAAATAAAATTATTGTACCTCAGATTTTTTAAGCAAGACCTCACTATGCACCTGTAACAAGGCACGAACTACCCAAACTTGACTTGAAGTTAACGTTCCGAACTTGAAGACTGGCTCTCGTCTAGCCCAGATCTGAATCCACTGGACTACAAATTATACAACACACCGATATTGATTCGCTTAAGAAAACTCTAGAACAAACAGTCACTAAATCTCCCGGAAGTAGTGAGTTAATCCATATATTCATGGCTACACAGATTAAAGGCATACTAAATTAAAGCCAAGCCAATACTCATTTCGAAAGGAATTATATTAAATTAATTGCTGAGATTAAAATAAATAAGTACAAAACAGGTTTTATTTAGATTAACATATGTGAACCTGAAGTTATCCCCACACTAGGTAAAATATTCGACGCTAAAAAAATTCAAAGCCCACTCAAACTTCCAAGTATATCCCAGACGCGCCCATTGAAGTAAAAAACGATGCTTTGTTCGTGGCATTAAAATATGAAATACAATCCATTTAATATGACCCCTCAGCAGTCAGAGCTATTGTTCGAAATACATGATGCAGGCTATTGAACCTGGAATTTAGAGTTGAACGCTCCACGAATGTTAATAATTCATTCTGCCCCGATAAGATGCCGCGATTGAAAAATACAAAAATTATGAACTAATTCACGAGCTAAAATGTTGTTTAGTTTATATATTATTTATTATAAGTAGCGATGAACGAAGAAGACTTTCATCTGATGGTTAAGAGGCTCAAATGCTCAATTCGTAATATGTGATCAAATCGCTGTCTTAATAACTGTGCGTGACAGAAAAAAAACACACCTTTTGAAATACGGACCTAAGCTACACTTGTCATTTTAAATGTTAAGGTGTTGGTAGCGCAGGAAATCACTAGGTACCGCTATAAATTCTGGACGAGTAAGAATGCCTTTTCACTTTCCCAACACCAGAAGACATACTTGAGGGTGAGCGGTGAAATGATCACCCTGAACCATGAAGTTGCGGTTTCCATTATTTGTTATTGCGTGAATGGAAATATTTTGAAAGTTAAACTGTTGATAAGTTTACCATTGAGATTGTGGCATTCAATGCCGTAATACTTTTCCACTTCCCGCAATAAAATAAAAGCAAGTTACAAATGGGTTTTTATCATTCGCCACTTTGAACTTCTGCTTATTAATAACCGGTTATGAAACGTGCATATCCATTTAGCTGTATTGGTTGTACCTCATTCTTTCAGTATTCTTCTTTTTGGCTTTCCATACGTACTTTTCCACACACATATAATTTTGCCTGTCCCAAGTCCCAGAGGGATAGGCAGATATTACACATTTTCACTTGCTTCTTCCTGTAGGATCATTTCTTTCACGCTAACTTACTTTTGGTTCTCTACTCCTGGCTCCACACTTGACAATATTTGTATATGAGAACGTGCGCACGAGCATAAACGATCTACGAATTCGAGCCTTGACATATATTTAAAAAAATCGATTTGCTTTATATATTGGTGGATCGGTGGCTGATGATACTAAGAGAGAAATTATATATAAATTTGAAAGATCGTGAAAATAAGCGTTGACTTCTCTGATTTCCATCTTTTGTTATCTGACTGATCTGACCTTTATGTTAATTAGAATAAAAAAGTAAATATATATAAAACGTACTGCACCTAATGTTAAAATGTTGATGCGAGTATTTTAATAAACGGAGAGGACTTACAAGACGGGAACTGTATTCCTAGCTTTTACTATTGATTATATATTACAATAAGAGATCGTTAAATAGGTTTAGTTCATTTGCCTTAATTAGACTTGTCTAACTTAGAACCTAAGTCAATTGAACGCCTCTGGTTTCTAATAATCGATAGAACATTGAAATCGGACGCTTAGTCTAGTTACATTTACAGTATTATGTTCTATGGTATATAATATGCTGCAATGCAACCGATATTTATATAAATTTAATAGGTCCTAATGAACTATTCAGGAATAAACATTTTATGAGATTTCTCCTCGATGCGGTTTTCAAGGAGCTTTCTTCCACGTACCAGTCACGTCAAGCTGTGGAATGAGCTTTCTTGTGCGGTGTTTCCGCGACGATACGACATGACATACCTTTAAAAAAAAAGCGCATACATCTTCTTAAAGGCCGGCAACGCTCCTGTGATTCCTCTGGTATTGCAAGAGAAAGTGGGCGGCGGTGATCACTTAACACACAATATTAATTGTTAAACGTTTGTGTGGTAAAGGTTAATCTAATCTATAAATTTCTCGTGTCATGATGTTAAACTTTGAACTCCTCCGAAACGGCTTGACCGATTCTTATGAAAGTTTGTCCGATTCTCAGACCTACCCAATATAGGTCTGAGAATCGGACAACATATATTTTTCATCCCCCTAAATGTTAAGGGTGGTCCAAACGATTTTTTTTTGACATTTTTTTTTAAATTTGTTTGATTAATTTTAAGATTTAAAAAATACGTACTTCAAATTTTCACCCATCTACGATCAACAGTTACTTTTGTATCGCGATTTTAATATCGGCAATACAACGTTTGCTGGGTCAGCTAGTATAATATAAGTGACTATAAACGATACATTCTCAGGCGTTGGCTGACAGGATATTTAAGGTAATGATGTTTTTATTTCACGAGCTGCGTCTCACGAAGCTAAGCCTAACATTCTTTGAAATTGAAGATTATAATTAAAAAGAAAACTGTTTTATTATAGGTATACCTGTCGTGCTGAATGAGCGCAATGGAACTCGCAACCAAGTCTTCAAACTGCTTCTCACTGGCGGAACTACCCTGTCTCTTGTGGTGGTGTGGAGTGTTGGCTGCCGACGAGGCAGGCGTCAGGGCCTTCTGAACATCTGTACCCTTCGCCAGGTTGCCGCTAGATTTGCTACCGAACAACCGCCAACTTCCTGACGAGCCAGATTCTTGACTTTTCGCTGACGAGTTGCTCTTCCAAGGGAACACTCCTCTGAAACAAATAAACTAACATAAAAATTCATTTTATCCATTTACAAATACTAGCTTTACTTATTTATATAATACTCGGTGCCATATATTTACGGTGTTTGGGAATGACGCGTATTTTGGATTAAATTGCCGGTGCCTAAAGGCTAATATTAGACTATCCAATATTTCTCATAGAAATGTGATTTGATATCTGTCAAATTCTAGGATTGTTAGTAAATAATGCTGTTCTTCATTTTAACATATTATGCTTACTGTCATTCATACATCATGTTTATTCAAGATGGATACCGATTTAGTCGCGTTTTGCGTTGCTATAAACATCTACAATTAATCAATAACTTCGTATTTTCGATATTCCAATCGAAATTTTTCAATTTTGAATACGCCATTTTTGAGGGAAGACATATGATCATAATTGTACACTAGCTGTCAAACAGGATCCAATATCTCATATCAATCAAAGCTGTGGAATGAGCTTCCTTGTGCGGTGTTTCCGGGACGATACGACATGGGTACCATCAAAAAAAGCGAAACGCTCCTGTGATTCCTCTGGTGTTGCAAGAGATTGTGGGCGGCGGTGATCACTTAACAACAGGTGACCCGTACGCTCGTTTGTCCTCCTATTCCATAAAAAAAAAATCAATATATCATAGAACAATTACACATTAGACATAATATCAGATCATAGACAATATGTTGTTATTATCAACGTCATCGTCATAGGTTCTCCATATAACTATGATCATATTTATATGATAGTCTAATGTTAGCCTGAGTATGATGATTGACACCCTTTGATTAAATATTTTAACTTCACCTCGCTTTTTTCCTGTCTGTTTTCAATCTGTCCTTTGACTAATGACGCTAAAAGAATAGTAGCACCGAAATAAATCCAATTAATACAATATAACCTCGGTTCGTTTTGTTCAAACAAGCAAATGCGTCATAATGGAATTTTATTGTTTGATAATGTTACCTACGTTATTGGTGTAACATGTAACGGGTAAACGGTAAAGCTAATAATAACACACGGAAATTACTGATTAGTATTCAATAGCTTATCAGTAAATTCCATTGCATTTGCATTGCTAGCTTATAGGCCCTTCCTTATAGGTTCTTTTGTTTGACAGCGGTTATCAATATCTATGACTTCTTTAAAAAAAACCTGTCAAGTTTGTAGTTTGACTCCCACACGAAGGGTTCCGTACAAGATAGTATAACACGATGAATTATTTAAGTACTTTCATAAAAGAACTCTCTGTAAAGGGTAAATAAATATTGTAATTTACCTTTTACACTCGTTTATTTCACTCAAAAGGAAACACCTACTATGAAGATTCTTTAGTTACGGATTCGTACAAAACTTTCATCACCTGTGAAGATATCAAATACGGCATTCGACGCACCTCTATATTACTTTGGTAGGTTTACGCGAGCGCTTTGTTAGTCTTCCGTGATTTTTTTATATCCAAAGCTTAAATGCCCAAGTGAGATTTTCAGTACCAGAATTGGTAATTGAGTGGCCTACACTCACTTATCAGCCTCAGTTATGCGCAGCACAGTAATTATGTTATCATAAGCTGGCGCCGATGGAGCACTTCTCTGGGGGTCATGATGGTATTTTTACCAATTTATTGTACCAGCTCCAAAAAGCGGCAAGTGATAGGCTTCGTCATGAAGCATAATCTAAGTTTATCGTAACTTTTTAGGAAATTCATAATAAACGACGCGCTACACTCACTCTACAAATTACCGCCAATTTTAAATGGTTAATTAACAAGTTAATTAAATATAGGTACAACGTCGAGTTACCAAAGTTCTAGATTAAAAATTTAAATAATTTTTTTATTGAATTTCTTTCTCATCACCTATTTCGAAACACGTCCAGTGTTATCTTGTTTATGTATTATGATATCGAGTTAATATTACGAACTTAATAAAAAGCTATCTTACAGTAGGTACTTGCCCAGTGTTTCAGTAGAAATCTAGTGCACAATATAGTAAAGTTGTTCATTATATCGTCAATCATCATAACCTCAAAATTCACTTTCTCCAACAATTACAAGTGAAGCCTGCACACTGGTGAAAGTAACAAATGATAATTTAATACGTATCGACCAACAGGGACATTCAAACGCACCTGGCATAACAATATAATTCAATTATTGCATTAATTACTACCCACATTCTGACAATGAATAACAAGTGTTTACCTACGTGCATATTAGAATTGTCATTACATTATTTTTGAGCCGGGACATAAAAAGGGGAGGTTTTCGTCTGTTTTTCTTTATTGTGCATGCTATTCACCACCAATTGTGAAACTATTTATGTGATTCTTAACAATCTGTTATGTTTTTAAGGTGATAACCCTAACTTCTGGGATTAAAACACAAATAAAATTTGAAAACAAATCATAATGAATAATGCGGGACTCGAATCCACGTCCTCTCGCGTTTTTACGAGTGCTCTTCCAACTGAGCTAACCGTTCGAGTGACGTATCGTCATAAAATCTTGTATGCCCTGTTCATCGTGAGTTCTGTTTTCAAATTTTATTTGTGAATTGTGATTTATGTGATTTTAGTAGTATTTTGATCAATTTTATTGAAAGTCAAGTCAGGTTCCGCGACTGACCACGTTTATTTCAGCATATTATTTCAATTAACGCAACTGTTTCGCTAGTGACGGGATTCGAATGAAACAAATGCTAACAATTTACGCGGTGCTTGCTACAATATTATATAACCAAAACGCCTTAAAATCGCCGTTTCCGAGCTAATCGTCCAAAAACAAACAAAAAACGTTTTTAATATATATATATATATATATATATATATAAATACATGTAATATTAATCGTCATAAAAAAATTTAAAACTTATGGCCATTTAAGTTTAACCAGACAAAATTTGAAAATTTCCAAATATCTTACAACAGCATCATTGTAGTTTGTTAAATCTTCCAAAGACTTTACGATCAAATTTACTGCGCATAATTAATTCGCTAAATGCTAACGTCGTGCAAAACACGCCAATTACAAGTATTACGTATTAAGACTCACAAGAACCTTCATTATCAACATGCAAAACATATTATCCAATATTAAACTGCAGTCTGCATGCTTTTATCAACTTCTATCTTATTAGCAGCACCACCATTGCAGATGCAATTTCTATTCGTTAGAAAATAACTACTTCTCTCGCTTACACGCGACGATTTATATGTTGACAAATATATTGAAGACTTGCTGACCCGACAGACGTTGTTCTGTATATAATAAATAAAATAATGTTTTTATATGAATTTGTCAATAATCATAACATCAAAAATTACTTCGTAAAATATGCAGCCTGCTGTCGTAAGGAAACTGTTTCACAGCAGAACTGTCAAACCGTGCGTCAATAAATTCTCTCATAGAAATTATGTATGGACACATCAAAGGAAAAACAAATTTGTTGTTTTTATTTAATTTAGCAAGCTTTTTCCTATTTATTCACCTTTTAAACTTTCTCTGGACTTCCACGAATAATTCAAGATCAAAATTAGCCAAATCGGTGCAGCCGTTCTCGAGTTTTAGCGAGACTAACGAACAGCAATTCATTTTTATATATATAGATAAGTTGTTTGAATTACAGTTTCATTAAGGTTACTTCACTGTTATGACTGACAATGGGATGACAGTTGCAGTCTATGTGAGAGGCCTTTACCGCCAAGCGTGTAGGCACTATTTTTATTTCGGCTTTTACTGGACACCGTTAATTACTAGGCTAATGTGCCCCCATTATCATGTGTCAAGGAGACGACGATATACAATAGCAATGCCACTCAAGAGTTTTGGTTGTTTCTAGAATCCTAAGCGGCAAGGGCAGGGCGTGTATAACGTGAACGTCTTGCTCGTCTTATCACTTCTTCCCATCAAACAATAATTAACGTATGAAGATGAGAGTAAATGAGTGTACCCGTGTGCGTACACGGGTCACTATAGGGTATGTGACGTCCGCCAGAATCTCTCGATGAAAAAGTTGATGATGGATGAAAATACCTGGAAAACCGCACTATGAATGAACGCTGCACACCCATAGGCGAGAGTGGTGTCTGAGTTGGAACTGTGTGATGCCTTAATGGAGTTCGGAGCATGAACCTTTACAAAGACACCAAAGATGTTTTTGAACTAAAATTACAATCAGCCGTAAAGTTAGCCTAATAGAGGTTCATAATATGTAAATACCTACCTACCTATTTCAAAGTGCGGTTTTATAAACAAGCCCCGGAAGATAGATCACTTAGCCAGTGTACCCTTAGGCTAAGAGTCCCTTAAAAGTATCCCTAACTTAAAAACGTTTTCACCATACTCGGAGATTAAGAAAAAGTCATCTGGTTGAGAGATTACTATCGAATTTCATGGGGATTTTATAATCCCCATGTATGTATAGTTTTAATTATTTTTGTTTATTTTTCATTCGTGGATTAAAGGTATGTAGACTGGATTCATTAGTGCCGATAAAAGATTGTATTTCTTCTATATTTAAATAAAGCAATTCGTGCGAAATGATTCCCTATCCATTCTAAAATATTCAGAAATTCACAACACTGTTTAATTTTCATTTCTGTGGCACTTTATTTTCCCTAAACCCCGTTATGCGAGATTCCTAATTTTAAACAAAGATGTAACAGACGTTTAATTGGCAAGTAAAAATTATTATTACACATTATATTTGTGAATATTTCAACACCGTCAACTAAAAATTACTGATATTCACCTATTATTAAATTTGTGTTTTCCAAACATAGATATATCATGTTCTTCTTTCATATAAAATCAAAACATTAAAATAACTACCTACATAAATCATCCCAACATTGTGTCTAGAACGAGTTTGAAACAAGTTTAGTCTGATCGTAAATAACAGTTCACATAAACAGCCTTGCATAAGCAACTCCGAGCACGTAACAAAAAGCATGCGCGTGCGCCGGTGCCGGGCGGTGCTTGGTACGCGTACTCGCAAGTCGCAATGCGACCTCTCAAGTCGCCACTAAATAACTACAGTTCACACGTTTTATATCCATAATATTCGCGTACAACTTGTCCATTACTACGAAATAAATTCTAATTTCTGTAACATACAAAATTTTGTTATAGATACCTATGTTTAAACTCAACTCGAATATTTTAAAAACAATATCATGTATATTTTGACTAAGTATACTTTACGTATATCCTTACATTATTAATATTAAACTATGTACGTATATACTTGTCTATGCTTTTACAACAAGATCCCAGAAAATGTTGAAAACAAAATACGAAATTCAAAAGAATTGTTAAAAATCGTTTTTGTGGAAAAGCTACTATAACATAAATGACTTTCTTAATGATACCACAGATTGGGAATGGAGTGACCGCCATCAGGCTATTAAATATTGAATATTATATTATATTAATATATTGTACGATATTTACGTTGTAACCATATTTTTATGAACAAAAAAAGAAGCCCGCTGAGTTTGTTGCGCCCGTTCTTCTCAGTTCTGACTTCTGAGGCATACTTTTTTGAATGGGTGGTAGTTTTTGACTTTCAATACCCAATTTCGAATAAAAATATTTGAATTCGAATATATACGTATTTAAAACCGCAATAAACAGTTGAAGATATGTTCGCATTTCATTCTCGGGTGAGTCTCATCAATATTCCATTGAAACTTGAATCGAGAATACCTTGGCTTGAACTGGACCATTGCCAAGATCTCACACGTTGCTTATTTACTTTCGCGATATTATCATCTGTTGTTCGAGTAGTGGTGGTCTAAATACAACGCCACTGTTATTGTCTGGCGTATCAAAACAAAACAAATTTTTATTTTGAAACAGTTTGGTCAGTAACTGCTTGGAATTTTGATTGAATCTAATCTGATGTATACATGTAAATAAATGTTTGTTTTGCTTCAATTCCGATTATGTCAGTGATGTCCATATGCACCATAAACTGCCTTCACCATGACATCGATTATTAACGTGCTACTAGGATTACAATCCGTCCGGATTGATCCGGATATTTCCCGATTTTTAGACTCTAATCCGGATTTTGTCGGGCTCTCTAACTATTCCGTATTTTAAATTTAATTATAAACTAGCTCCTACCCCGCGACTTCGGCCGCGTACACACAGAAATGAGCACGTAGTAGCGACATTTCAATTAAAATCTTAAAAACAAAAGAACACTTATAACAGATAATATGTTGCCACACTTTTTGTAATAAAGACGTGGTCTGCAAAGTCGTAGTACATTATTTTATTCTATCAATACTTTTCGAAGCGCACGCGATGTAAATAATATTTTAGGTGATTTTTTTACACCTTGTGTTACATTATTGGATTTTTAGTAAGGATCCCCATTTTTTTGAAAATAAAATATAGCCTATGTTACCCAGGGATAGTGTAGCTTCCTAACAGTGAAAGAATTGCTCTAATCGGTTCAGTAGTTTCGGAGCCAATCCAATGCAAACTAACAAACAATCAAATCTATCCTTTTTAAAATATTAGTATAGATAAGTCTTTACGAGTATCAAAATCTAAACGAGATCAATTAAAAAGTCCGGACTTCTATCGAAATGTCAGGCTTTTTGTCAGGACTTCAAATTACTAAATCGTAACGTGCAACCAAACCGTGTAAGTTGTAGGTCATCCTAGACCCTCGAAGTTATTCTGGCTCCTCTTAGCCAAATTATTCAAAAAAAAAACAACAGTAGAATAAAACATAACATTCATCCAATAAATAAGGAAAGGGCTTGAAATAATAATCTTTATTAAAAATGTAGCATCATTAAGTAACACCTACAAACACATTGAAATATAAATGCTATACTGTATATTTAAAGTATAAACGTTATTTTTTATGAGATAAAGTGCTAATGATTGTTGCCGTCACACATTCATAGCCTTCAAGTGTTGAATGCCACACGAGGCCAGTGTTGACTATTGATACTGTAGTGGCCACGTGACGTCAAATATAAATTTAACGCTAATTGGCGCTATGATTGTACATTTCTCGCAGTATCTTATAGCCTTAACACATGATCGGATTTGGCTCGGCCGAGCCATCGGACGCGCTCCGGTACCGGACCATATTCGATGGTATGTCGCATTGTCCATCGCACAAACTTATTATTATGACAGTTCGGACCGTACCGAGTACGACGGCGGACTAATTGGTGTGACGCGCCCACCGGACCTTTCGATGCCCGGCCGTACTAATTCCGACCATGTGTTTAGGCTATTATTTGCGCTTACTTCAACACGATTGTGGTTTACGTCATGGACTTTTTAGTATTGTAATAGTTCAGTTCCCACGTTGGTAACTGAAAAGTGAATTCAACCACTCATGAATTCTTATAACAAATGAAAAATGATATGAAGGTCAAAAGCCTTGGTGAAAATACACGCTCTATTGTACCAGGGAGTTTGGTATATATACCTACATTTGTGTGATAAAAGTAGCGTTAGAGGAATTCCCCTCAAAATTTCAGTGAGACTAATTTACTTTCCATTAAAGCGTTTATATACACACTAGCTGACCCGGCAAACGTTGTTTTGCCATATAAAGTATAATTCACGCGATAGTTTTATAAGTAATAAAATATTGCCTATATTATAGCCTGTACATCATTTTGTTCTATTGTCAATAGTTTTTGCAGCGCACGCAATAATAGGTTTTCGATTTTACACCTTGTGTTACAAAATAGCAATTTTATTACGGATCCCTAATTTTGAAAAAAAAAACATCGATAAATGGACTACTCAACACTGAAAGAATCATTCAAATCGGACCAGTAGTACCAGAGATTAGCGCGTTCAAACAAACAAACAAACACTGCAGCTTTATAATATTATAGTATAGATTAATTTCCATTAAAATGAAAGGAAGCACAGAGCAAATGTATTTGTAGGATGCGATTACAAATTATGACACTAATCACGACCATCATCATGTTTACAAACAATCGTTACAAATAAATTCAAGCTCTTAAGGTTGATTCATCCAATATAGGATAATTTATATTTTTACAATTTATTTTTTATTACTTTTATGAAATAGGTATTTGATATTTAAAATGCTTTTAACTTTGAACACGATTCATATATTCGATGCAGCACCTTACAAATTTATTTGCTTTGTATATTACAACCATTGTAAAATACTCTAATGATGGAAAGGAGTGGCCGTTGAGTTTCATGTGTGTTCTTCTCACGAACACTACTTTTTCCGAACATATGGTACAGTTCAGTTATTTAAAAGAAATATTAATAGTGAAGATTCAAAATCATTTGACCTTGACAACCATAGTCTTAGAAAATAATAGCGTATAGAATACCTGACAGCCCAATAGCGCAGCCTCACAGCGTGCGTGAGTTAGTGGTAAAGTAGTTTAATATTCAAAATGCTTAGGAGCTAATTCCATGCGTGGTTGCCTGTTTACGACTTGTCAATAAAAATCGGTTACAGTATCTATAGATACGCTTTTCTTTTCTATCTTCCTGTATCTTCGTTAGAGATGCTCTTTTCTCTCCCACGCTACGTTTATCTATATACGCTAGTAAGTATATTTTTTTTTTATGGAATAGGAGGACATACGAGCGTACGGATCACCTGGTTTTAAGTGATCACCGCCGCCCACATTCTCTTGCAACACCAGAGGAATCACAAGAGCGTTGCCGGCCTTTAAGGAAGGTGTACGCGCTTTTTTTGAAGGTACCCATGTCGTATCGTCCCGGAAACACTGCACAAGGAAGCTCATTCCACAGCTTTGTAGTACGAGGAAGAAAGCTCCTTGAAAACCGCACTGTGAAGGACCGCCACACATCCAGATGGTGAGGATGATATCCTAACTTGTGGCGTGTCGAGCGAAGGTGGAATAAGTAAGTATATCGAATGTTAAGCGGCATCATAGAAATCGAAATAAGTAGGTCTATATATCCGTTCAAAATATCTCTCAATTATGTACTGGCCAATGCTCGTGGATGAGCTACGGTTTGTAACACAATCAAAAATTCAAAAAAGTAAGTACAAAAAATAAAACAAAAAAACCAACATATTCTTGGCCCGAGTATTAAATTGATTACAATGAGAACAAACCAAGCGTGAAATATTTCTGTGCGAGATAATGAAGTAACAAAACAAACGCACGCTCATAACCACATATTCTGAATAATAAATAACAGCATTCCGAGCTCATGTTTTAGTTTAAAGAGCACCTTTGTATGCACATGTAGTATTAACATCGTTTCGTCCATACAAGCAGAGTAGCTGAAATAATCTGTATTGACACGGCCGACGTCAATTTGTACTTTGATTAAGGATTGGTCTCCGCTGCGCTCAAACTAGATACCGCACTACCTAAGAACAATAGCTTTTTTATTACAGCAACTTTTTGATGCTTGTGTGCGAGGCATCTTGACACTCAATGGCATCTTTTGAAATTTTGTAATATATTTTACATTGAAATTAAATAAAATATAAAATACTTACTGATTTCTTGTAGTACTATTTTTACAAAGTTTTATTACTCAACCCTGCATTTTAGTTTCAATTATGAACAAAGTTTAACAGTACATGTGGCACGTCAACATCACACATTGTTCGAGACTGGCTCGAGTACGCTCACTTGGGCGTAGTATTAGGTAGGCGCGCCTGCGGTATCTAGTTGGAGCGCAGCGGAGACCAATCCTTAATCTAAGATTTCACATAAAAATATTTCTTAAACAATTAACAATAATTTAAATAACAATCATTATTCAAAATTATTATACGCACCAAGTTGCTGTTCCGTTATACCAAAATTTTAAAATAGGCCATTCGTTGGAACAGTCATTGCAATAAATATTTATGTCCGAGTAATGGAGACAAATTTTAAGTTAATGTTTGTTTTCAGTGGGGACAAGGGAAGCGTTTATTCGTAAAAGAATAAACGGATAAACCTGTATCATTTATCAGCAAAGCATACATTGTTCAAAAGCAAATGTGAAAAATGTTTCTAAAAATTATGCATTTGTAATATAAAACTGTAAGAGATTACAAATCATATGAAATTAATGTAAATGGTTTATATTGCATTTTTTTTTGTCAATTATTATACATTTAATAATGAAACAATACACAAATTTAAAAAAAGAGTGTGCTTTAGACCACACGACTGAAATAGAACAAAATATTAATCTATGAAATTATTCAAGAACGAAATGAAATTTCGAAATAATCTAGAAATGTTATGCCGTTCGCGTAACGCTCTCGTCACGCATTCACTAGCTTACTCCCCAAGTGAAGAAATGACCCCCCACAAGATGGACCAACGTTCTGGTGAAGATCGCCGGAGAAGGTTGGACGAGGGCAGCACAGGACCGTCGTCATGTCGACCCTTGAGGGGGGCCTTTGTCCAACAGTGGACGTCTTCCGGCTGAGATGAGGATGATGAGGAAAGAGTCATAATTCGCTATTTTTATATTCTAGCTTTATTTTATTCGTTACAATATTTTAGACTAAACAACATTACTACTTACAATTTTTTATATTCGTATATTTGTATTAATAATTATCAGGCGTTGATTTGTGGGGTGAAAATTAATTGAGATTGACATAAAAACAGTAACCAACGACAAATAAACAGCGTGTTCTCATTCTCGTAACAAGGAAATGTTACTTGTCGCTTCATACAATGTGGGTGTTAATTTATTCCTACCCACATTCTCTCAGTTACAACTTTTTGAGATGATTGATATAAAATTTCCCATAGCATGTTACAGCACCCGATGAGTAACTTCCACTACCTCTTTTTTTTTATTCCGTTCTTCCGGAATAACGATCCTCAAAATGGGTCAAAAGTAAAAAAAAACTAATACTATTTAATGATTGGAATGTATACTATATTAACACACTTACTATACAGAACGCACAATGATAGGAAAAACACGTCATGAAAAATAAATGCTCCTCTAGGTGGTTCCCCAAAAATTATGCTTGCGTTTTTAAATATATTTTAGCGTCATTTGAACTACATAATACATTAATGAAATATTCTTTCGCAGAAGGGTATTGGAGCGAGGTAAGTTAAAAAAAGAGTGTGACCGTATCCGCTCACATTTAATAAAAAAAAGTCCTTCAACATATTTGAACGTAGGTAACTTAAAACAACGTATCTTATTACTCCACTCCACACATCATCTGTTTCCGCGGTCTATTAACCAAAATTTTAACACAATGTAAGTGTAACAGCGATTCACCAACCAGTCACGTAAATCTGCATAACTTCAAATTTGCTAATGCCTTGACATCGTCTTAGGGATATACCCATGTAGCAATCGACAACCGGCGCAATGTTTTCTTAATCTCCGGTACTGTGTTTATTCCCTACTTTGGCGTGAGACCAAACCATAAACTCACTGACGAAATACTTGATTTATTTAATGTCTTTCATATGTGGAGCTTAGAAAGGAAACATTGTAAATTAGTATGTTTCTTGTACACTGATCAAGCTAATTTTCACTATGAATTCTTATTAGTAGACACTATTAATATTATCTTTATCCACGCCTAAATGAGATTAAATTTGTGTATATTTTTGAACCATCAGCAAATATGTATTAATAAATACTAATAGTATTAATTAGGAAAGATTTGAATGTTTGTTTGCGTTGAATAAGCACCGAAACTACTGAACCGATTTCAAAAAAGCTACACTATCCCCGGGTGGCATAGGCTATATTATTTTTAAAAAAAAAATCTTCTTCTTCTTCGGCGTTACACTCTTGAGTGGTCGTGGTCGTCACGTCGAGGTTAGTGGCCTGTTTCACAATGCGACGCCACTCGTCGCGAACTGCCGCTCTTCTCGTGCATTCATGCAGAGTACCGTCGACAGCTTGCCTCACTTGGTCCATCCACCTCATCGGGGACCTGCCTCGTGGTCTAGTGCCCTCGACTTTACCCTGCACTATAAAGCGTTCTATGGAGTCGCTTCCACGTCGCGATACATGCCCGAAGAAAGAAAAAAAAATTACCTACCTAAAATATTCTTTACATCGCGTGAGCTGTGAAAAGTACTGATGATAGAATAAAATAACTGTACTACTGTGATAGAATAAAATAATTTGCAGGACACATCATTATTTACGAAAAGAGTCGCGACAGCATAATATTATGTTATATAAGTGTTCTTTTAATTTAAAAATTTATTTGAAATGTACTACGTGCTCAGTCATGTGTGTACGCGTACGAAGTCTATATATCAGCTAGAATTCGATAAATTTATATGTGAGCAATGTGCCACGATCTAATTTATTCTTATTTCAACTGTTCTTGATGGTCCCTTGCATTTGTGAACATTTTTCATTATTTTATAGATAAATTGTTACAAATAACCAACCGGTAAATACTCCAACAAACATAAACTAATATCTCCATTACTCTTACGAAAATAGATCGCGAAAGCATGAGGCATGAAGGCATCATGATGATGAGCGAAAGGTGAATAAGGTACTTTAACACGACTGACAGAAAGTATGACTTTTTCAAAAAACAGTTCAAATTTAAATTCAAGTAGGTAATAAAATAAAATTAAAAAAAGTAAATATAAAAAAAGATAACATATCACTTATTGAAAGTCAAAAACTACCACCCAGTCGAAAAAGTATGCCGCAGACCTGAGAATAACGGGCGCAACAAACTCAGCGGGCTTCTTTTTTTTTTTTCATAAAAAAATATGGTTACAATTTAATATCGTACAATTAAAGTTATTATTTAATAGCCTGATCTGTGGTATCAATGGCGCCATGCTCTGGTTACTGAATGCAACTACGAAACTAAAAACAGACGGTAAAGTCGTTAAACTGTAGCTTCCTCTATTTACGCGAAACTTTATCATCACAGTTTCTCTTTTGTAAATTGAAATTGCAGAAATTAATTACATATCAATAATGTTGATTCCGTATCTAATTAAGCGAGAAGAAATCAATAAATATAATAAGTTCCGATACTAAATTCAACGAACGTCCGTTCACAAGTACCTAATCTTTTTTTTATGACAATAAGGGACGAGACGAGCAGGACGTTCAGCTGATGGTAATTGATACGCCCTGCCCATTAGTTCGAAGTGCCGCTCAGGATTCTTAAAAAACCCAAAAATTCTTAGCGGCACCACAAATGCGCTCGTCACCTTGATACACAAGATGTTAAGTCTTATTTGCCCAGTAATTTCACTAGCTACTATACTATGCGTATTTGTACGAAAACTATTTACAAAATATACATGATATTATACAATGCACTCTTGTCCTACTAATTTTCTATCTTGTATTCCTCAGAAAGTCATGCTTATATACTATTAATAACTTAGTAATATGGTAATTTGATTAATAAATATGAATTTCCGACTGCTTTCCACCCGTGTACCAAGGAGGATGGGTTTGTACCCGATAGGTTTATAAAATTTAATGTAAATTTAATTTTTTTTACGAGTTATATTATTTTAAGGTTCCTACTTAATTAATTTAGCGTTTACATTTATACGATCTATGGTTATTTACTTAACGATTTAAAAAATATCAAATAATTTGCTCGAGCATTCTGGCAAAGTAATTTCTGACTGTATCTAAACCAAAGCATGATATTACGTAGCTGTGATTTGCATGAAAAACACAATTAAAATAAGCGTAACTCAACGTAACATTGTTCAGAAAAACTCTGTCCATTGTTGGAATAAGTATTAACAGATAACTTATATAAAATATTCTTCGACGTAATGATATATGTTTTGTAAATAAGTTGTCTTCACTAGTGGAATAGATAAGTCGAACCTATTTCTGCCATAACTGAATATTATCATTAATTATTGTTAACTTTATTATAATTTGTGGGCTCTCAAGGTCCTTTTAAGAAATAGAATAAGAATGTTTTTTGTATATGACTGTTTGCTGACAAAATAAAATAAATAAATAACTGAAGTGAACTTGTACCTGGTTTGAAATGTGTGGATGTGTGACGGTCTCATTACAGGTATCTCCATGATACGCTACGCCTTTTATCGTTTTGTATTGCTTTAAAACTCCTGTCATAACTATATAACACTGCCGCCTAACTTCAAGCGAGCCCACTGCTGGTTTTTTCTTTTATAGTTTTTCGACACTCACGTCAATCCCTTATTTCCAGTAATTCAGTGACATTCAGCCTTCACGCCACTTGCATATTTTGTTAACTGTGATCCCACGCCCGAAAAATGCTCGAATAGTATTACAGTACACAGAGGTACATTAAAATTCCGAAGAGCTGATTCCTGCCGCCGAATTCCACCATCACATCTCACGCCAAAAAACTTAAATATCATCCCCCGGTTCAGGAGCGTCGTAGCTAGTGAAATTACTGGGGGTAAATGAGACTTGACATCTTATGTCTTAAGGTGACGACCATAGTTGTAACGCCGCTCAGATTTTTTGGGTTTTTCAATAATTAAAGAGCTGAACGTCGTGCTCGTCTCTTCCCTTATTTTAATAATAAAAAAAAGATTTATACGACATGAAAGTTAATATAAAAAAGAATATATAAAAACGTATTACGATAACAATATAATTAGTCATTGTTTATGAGCACCTCCATCTTAACCAACAAATAGATAAGTATCGATTTGACAGCTATGGATAGTTATCTATGTTGTATGAGCATTGAATTACCAACGATTACTTATCAATGACTGTTGCACTTCATGACGTATTGACAAAGGTCATTCATAAGGATGTGAGATCAGTTTATCACGAAACCAATAGTTATACATTTAGAATAATCATTAAAAGAACTTGTATTTCAACAAGTTTTATTAATGTACAATGACACTAGAATTATAATTAATTTAAACACATTAAATCTGCTTTGTAATGCGCCAGTTTCGCATAGAAAGTTCTCATACGCATTACATAAATCGCTTTCTATGGAATACATTGTGTCATCGCACGCCATTGCCAGCATTGTGAGAATAATGCCAGCCATGTCACACATAACAATAAACTATTGAATTTGTTATACATTTTTTTTTCATGATCATACATTTTTATTAACTTCCGAAACTTTTACTCTGTTACAAACGACACGTTCATCAAGGCATTCCTCTACAGTCTACATCTCTCAATTAGGAATGTCCCTTCTCTCAGGCTGAGATCTATAGATCGTACTTAGACTTTACTTACGTAAAACTTAGCTGAGTGTGATAAAACGCAAACTTGACTTTTGCCTTAGGCTGTCTTACTTGAGTATAAAAACTAAATCAAAGATTATGCTAAGCTTAGACTCAGCTAAGGTTTACGTAATCTGAAGGTCTAAGGCTTAGAGACTTTGCTCAAAAGACAACGAAGACGAAGGTTTTCAACCTGTGTGTGTTGCCAGTGATGACTTAACGCAGACGTGGCTCAAAGGGCAATGGAGAGGGCTATTCCCTGCGAGATCGAATCAGAAATGAGGAGATCCGAAAGAGAACCAAAGTTACCGACATAGTTCAAATGATTGCGAATCTGAAGTGGCAGTGGGCAGGGCACATAGTTCGACGGACAGATGGCCGTTGGGGCAGTAAAGTCCTCGAATGGCGATGGCCACGTACCAGATGACGCAGTGTTGGTAGGCCCCCCACAATCTTGTGGGGGACACGTCTGTCCATCTGGACAGACGATTTGGTCAAGATCCCCGGAATACGTTGGATGAGGGCAGCGCAGGACTATTTTACCGACTTTTGAAGTCGGTTCTATATATTATCGGTTCTATATCAGTTAAATAAGATTTCTAAATGCACAAATGGAACAAACCAACAATAAACGAACGAACGAACAATAAACTCAAAATATTTTCTTGGCTCTGCCATTGATATTCAATACAAAGTTCGAGAGGCTTTAACTTGATTAATCGATCGAGCAGAAAATAATAAGGATTCAAGGTCTGTTGGCTTGACACAGGAAGCTTCGTGGCTCCTACAGAGCACTACACATAATAAACATTAAACATTTATGTAATACTATTTAAGGCTGGTCGCTAATTATGGGCCTGATGAGACAAAGACATAGTTTGACGGACAGATGACCGTTGGGGTAGTAAAGTCCTTGAATGGCAACCACGTACCGGAAGACGCAGTGTTGGTAAGCCCCTTACAAGATAGACCGATGATCTGGTCATGATCATCAGAATACATTTGATGTGGGTAGCGCAGGACCCGATCATCGTGGCGGTCTTTGGGGGAGATATTTGTCCAGCAGTGGACGTCTTCCGACTGATATGATGATTTAAGGCTGAGAGTATCTCTCATCTTTGAGGTGGTTTAGTTGTATAAACTGGATGCTATGACATGTCAACCAGTGCGTGGATTTAACGAACAGTTTGCGAATTTATAAAATGGACCGGTTCCTTTTAATATATTTAAGAGAAAAAGGAACTAGCAAGTAAGGGTTGACACGAATGGAAGATGTTAGGGAAAGTATGTCTGGACTTCGGCAAACGAAGGTTTTTGAACGTATTTACCAACGAGGTGAGCTCGTGATATCATTGTCATACATACGAATATATCATGCCTAATTATATTATGCAAAAAAGATAACACCTACAAAACCAAGCCTGGGAAAACAGGAAATAACATTATTGTGTGCTTTGTTTTATAATAATATAAATTACAAAAACAAGACACCATCATTAATTAAATATACTAAACAATGCTATGCCAGAGATTAAAAGTAAACAGCATCAACAAACTTCGCCAACTGCCTTCTTTGAGAGGAAACATTAGCTGAGGTATTTTTCAGACAATCATTAGTGCGGTAAGCAAAACTGCAGGGTTTAAAATCAGGGTTTCGTTCTCGGCAATTTCCTGCAAATACCTATCACTTTCACATATCGTCACGAAATGTTGGAAACTGAATGGGAAGGAAATATTCTGTGTAGGACTGTTGTATTTTTTTTTGTTTAAAGCACTTTTTGAAGTACTGTATCTAGCACTTACAAAAACATAATATATAATATATCAGAAAAAGTAAAACAGGATAATAGTTGAAAATATTCTTTATGTAGGCTTAGATAATTTATACGTCTAAAATCTAGATAGACTCTGACAGCTATGAATAAGTAGAAAAAAATTGTGGCGAACTGTTAATATCTATTTTCAGCAAACGCACACACACTATAATAAGTGAATGGCGTATCGAGAGTGTAAGAAGTACCTGTTATGCACACTAAAGTAATAAACCTGGCAGGTCATGCGTGGCCTAACACCAAGAGACTCTAACCTGACATATAAATTATTTAAGTATGTAGGAGAAAACAGTCGAGAACGTTTGTATGCAAAAATGGCCATTAATGTTTCTTCTGAATTTTTCATTTCTACCACGGACCTCAAAAACTACCACATCATTTTTATTTTTCTGTTGCATGCCAACCAGATATATTATGCTTTATTCAAAGCATTGTAATGAAAATACGATTTGAGTTGGGCTTGCCCTGCAGATTACTAGTGTACGGTCACAATATTAAATTTGGTAAATTTTTATCGACACCATCGCAGTAAAGCTAACAGGACCGCTGATCCTTTACATTGCCAATACCCGATAGGTCTTGCGGATGCGTTACCGGCTTTGAGGTTTTGCTGAGGTACCTATGGCTGCTGAGGTCATTGGTCATAGCTTTAAAGTCTTCAAATTGTATCCATTCAGAGATATTATAATGATATAGCAGCGTCATCATCCACAAAGTGGCATTTCGAGGCAACGAACTTATATGAAACGCGCGGTTGTGGAACTCCAGACATCAATAATGAATTAAAAACAGCGACCATAGCCAATCGTTAGAGCCGTCTTTCGAGACCGATTCGTGACCAATTCCATTGAGATATAATTTAGGTTAGTTATTTAATTTATCACTATTGCTACCCATCACTTTCACCCGTTCAATTTAAACCTACTATTACATAAAAGCAATTGTTCATTTCGGGTATTGATGGAAATATTTATTGCAGGTTTTTGTTTAAGATTAATGCAATTATTCTTTATATATAAATTAGATACCGATCGTGTAAGCAAACAATCACTTTCAGAGACATTGAAGAAGCCCATGAGATAGAAACTACGGCGGGAATGCCTTATGCCGATCTCGATCAAGGTTTTCGCTATACAGGCGTATGCGTCATGCCTTTTCTACTTTCAAACCGCAGAATGCAAACTAAGAAGTGTGAAGATCACCATCCAATCGACCATGCAAAAAGCTACTGCGGTATTGATAAACTGGTGAATGTGTATGCTTAAATCAGTTCATAATATCTCAATAGACCTGTAGTTGCCTGTTACCTGCATACTCCTTGAAAAAATGATACACTGATTCAAATCTATCAGTCTAACTATTCCATTAATAAAAGTAGTCAACGAAGAAACGGCGGAAGCCACACTGATCCTGTAACGAGGGCACATGGTATTCGAATTGAATCAAGTCCTATTATCAGATTAGTGAACATGTAATGTTGATGATGCAATACAACGTAGCAAGTTGATAACGGATATTGTCAATATTTTACCAAGCAATAACAAATGGCAAACACATTTGATTTTTCTTGTTGATATATCCTCATACTATAATATATAAGCGAATGTGCCATGGCTTGTGATGACAATGTTAGAATTCGTATCTAGAAGATCGCTATTATTTTGGGATAAGTGCCGAGTAATTTTGAAGCGATACTGCAAGACAAGAAGAACAAGTGATATAAGCAACAAAACTGATTTAGAATGACAAGATATAGTTGTCGTTAGCAATGACGAAGAAACGTTAGATTAAATTTACACATACAAAATTAAATAAAATTGCGATCTTACATTGATATCTATTAGTAGTAATTGAAGTGGACGCTCTAAGCACTTGAAGCAAAACTGATTGACAAGTAAGTGAAAAGCATTATAATATACAAGAGCATATAAAGTGTGAAAGATTAGATATACGAAAAACATGTTTCCTTATTAACAATGATTATTAATAATTCATAATATGAATAACATAACAAAGGAAAAAGCTCTCTGAAAAGTACTTGACTGGCTTTCTAATAATCTATTTACCCTGAACCTTTCAAAGACCAATTAACCTTTTCAATAACATATTTAAGGTCGATATTCCAGAAGGTTATAAGTAATCAAGTATGTTTTGTGAATGAGAACACACAGCACATTGCAAACTCTGATGCAAAAAGATAAATGTGAAAGAAGTACTTACTCATGTCCAGTTCCAGCTTTCATAACTTCTTTAGCCAGTCGAAATAGATTAAAATAAATTTAAATTCTTATTACTAAGTGAAACATCATACTAGTAAATAAGTTTGTATTTCTTACAGGAGAATAATATTCATGGTTTTTTATGTAATTAAATAAAATAGCTTACAGGTATGCATGCGCCTCCATTACATACAAATACCACAACACAAGTTACATTTTAATTACCAGGGGTTTCAGTTTCAATGCAAACACCGCGGCTTTTTTAGGAGTTCTGTAGAACTTAAGTAGTACTAGGCATATATTTAGCTGCTATCTCGCGACTCCGTCCGCGTACACACAGGACTGAGTACGTAGTAGCGATATTTCAATTAAATTTTTAAAATAAAAAAAAACACTAATAACCTATGGTGTCGCGACACCTTTTGTAAATAATAATGTGCTCTGCAAACTCGTACTACTTTTTTTATGCATGTAAAGAATATTTTAGGCAAGTCATTTTTATACCACTTGAGTTACATTATTGCAGTTTTAGTAAGGATCCCTAACTTTTTGAAAATATAATATAGGCTATGTCACCCAAACAATGAAAGAATCTTTGAAAATGGTTCAGTACTTTCGGAGCCTATTCAAAGCAAACAAACAATTAAATCTTTCCATTTATAATATTAGTATAGAAATATAGAAGTATTGTGGACCTCTGTTATTAAAATAAAGTTCATTATTATTATTACATTAATCTGACAGCTGTTGATGTTATGACAGCCGAAATAACGTTAACGATAAACAAATTCCATTGAAATGATTCCGTTCATATTTTTGCAGGTTTAATTAAAAACATGTTTGTTTTATCATGATTCATGTACAGACTCAGTTAACGTTGACAAATATACAGCTAATTACTAACACTTAGCCCAGTTAATGATTCATAGCTCGAAATACCACGTAGTTAATGACGACCATTTACTAATACTGTAATATGTATATCCTTAAAAGATTAAAAGCCTTACATTAAATAAGCATATTACTGATCAGGGATTTCCAGAACGCAAAAGTAAATATTTATGTTAGTTTTGCCACATATAATCATATTTTATAATATTACTAGCTGCCCCGACAGATGTTGTTCTGTAGATAATATTTGCCAATAATATTTCAAAACATTAAGCATTATTTGGTAAAAAATGCTCCCTGTTGTTATAATGAAATTGTTTCACAGCGGAACTGTCAAACCGTGCGTCACTAAATTCTCTCATAGAAAATATGTCCATACAAAACAAATATTGAAAATAAAAATAATTATGGGTCCCAAATCGAAATCTCAAGTTGGACCAAACTGCACTCAATGAAGTAATCCCCATTAAAATCCGTTCATTAGTTTAGGAGTCCATCGCGGACAAACAACGTGTCACGTAATTTATGTACGTATTAAGATTAGCTATAATTTGTGCATTAATTGTCTTGTCAGTGCCTGCCCAAATAAACCTACATTACGCGTACGGAATTCCCGTGATTTTGAAAAATATGTTAGTTTCTAAAACTATAGAACAATGACTGAATTCATTCAAAGGTATGTTTTGTTAACTTCAGTAAAGAAATCAATATGAATGCGAATCCGAACAGGTGCAACCAACAAAGCGAAAGAATGCGCTTTCGTCATCGCTCACTAACAATAGTAGGTTGTGGTGATTGTTTTGTCTGCGCGTCAAAATGGAACAATAAATGCTCACTACAGATAACAATTGAGCGTAATTATATGTAATAAGTTTTTGAATTACTGCGACGGTGATGTAGCGGTTACAAATGCGAACTGCTGGGAACTCTCGGGTTCGATTCCGGGGTTATGCAAAGTGGACTTCCTTTGCGAAAATTCTTAGTAGTAACACAGTGTATCAAATTGAGAGTTTTGCAACGTTCTATTCACGTATCATGCGCCACGCGGACGGCTAGCTTAGTTGGTAAGAGCGGTGGGGAGTATCCCGAGAGGCGTGGGCTCGAGTCCTGCATCGTCTATAATTATATGTTTAGTACAAATTATATTTGTTCGTGTATCAATACCGTAATAAAAATTGTAATAATAATCGTAATCAAAATTGTGGACAGACTAATTATAGATAAATAGATCATATACGAACTTATATATAGGTAATATAGAATAATATATAATAATATAATAGGATTAATATTATAAAAGTGAAAGTTTGTATGTCTGGATGTATGTTTGTACTTCTTTAACGCAAAAATGATTTTGATGAAACTTTACAATAATATAGCTTACACACCAAAATAACACATAGGCTATTATTTATAAAATGTTCGCGTGATTTATACTTTACATGGCAAAACAACGTTTGCCGGGTCAGCTAGTATAGAATAATTACATTCCAACAATTTGTCTTCATTGACAACGAGGATATCCTTTATCATACTCCAACTGGTTTAAAATGCACTTCACTACCAAAGTTCACTTTATTTATATTAATACTTAAATTGCACAAGTGGCGTTATCAAAATGACATCTGCAATTCTTACCAATCACGAAAACTGAAAAGTTATAAGTAGATGGTGTTCTCGTATCATCAAAATAATATTGTTAAACCTGTCTCGTCCCTTCACGCATGCGCGGAGCGTGAGAATTCAATAAAAGCCTAACAAGAGCACAAAGGCAGCCAATCAGCCGACTATGCATCTTTTTTTGACCCCTAATTATAAAACACCATACACAGTAGTTCTTGGAACATCAAGTTACTAGTAATTTTAATATCAACTCTATACATTACGTGGCTTTGACATTCAAAGTGCAACCTCCTCAGAGAAAAACAAGCGATATAAGTGAAAGTAACTTCAATTCAAAACATTCAATAACCCTTCAATTCAATGTCAGGTTTTAAAGTTCCTCAGACTAAGATTATGGATAGACAGAGTAGCTTCATGACTGATCTACTGAGATATACTTATATATTACAAACAGTACACGAAAAGTTGAATTGGAATTTTTGTACGCTACTGAGATTTAAAATATGAAAAACATTAGATAACACTACAATATATTTACATAAAATGAATTACACAATAATTGTAATATGTTAAGCGCGATGAAAGTGTCGTGAGTTACAAATCAGGGACTGTATTAGTTAATAGATATATTAGTTAATAGTTAGTAGAATTATTCTTTTTAGTATCAATTTCAAACAAGACTTCTCAAACCTACAAACAAATATTTATGTATAGTGATATTGCATTTGTGTGTATAATGTAAACATATCCATAATGTACCAACTTATGCAAGTGTTTGTTTACGTGTTCCAACTTCTATTTCTATTGTAATCCTTCTTATAACACTACAATCTATTATACTACCTATAGCTAATTGGATTTTGGGTTCAAACTCCAAAATATAAAAAAAAATAGCGTTAGTGTATCTGTGTCGATGCATTAGTCTTTGGTTGGTTCATGGCAAAGAAAAAACAGGTTGAAATTCAAGTTGCATTCCGCTTTTAAGCTGTCTACTATAAAATTTTATTACGCTTTGTTTACGTTTTATCTTATTTAAAGTTATACCCTACTTATAGCTGTTTAATATATGTATAAGGTAGTTTGTATTGTATATTATTAATGTATTATGTTTGTAATGTTTAAAACATATATGTATATATATACGTAGGTATGTGAAGTACCTACCAACCCACTTTCTTTACGCCAACAAATGTAGATACGCTCTAGTACTTTATTTTAATGTCTGCTCTAATAAATAATGTAAATATCAAAAAACAACTTAATTTTAAGGTGTACTTATTTTAGAAATATAAAATAAAATTCCTAACAAACAATACTATTTACCTGAGTAAATATAATTAAAATGATAACACATATTATATTATTCCATTTATGTCTGTTTGAAGGTCCCTGAAACAATTCGACTGGGTTTTCCTTACACATCAAAACAATGGCTCGACCTGTTGAATTTAAATAAACATCGACTCTAGACGCATACGTAGCCTGTCTTCTAACTTATCGATACATTCATAACACTATCTAATAACAGTATCTGCGGCCAGGACTAACGGTACACCGCGCATAAACAACGCGTCACGCCGTGAAAGCGTTGAGCTCCCGCGCCCCCGAGGAGAAAGCCAGCTGCCAGTGTAATCTAGACGCCAGTGTGCACGGACGACAACATAACCTAAAACATGGCCCTGATTATAACAACAGCTGTTATCGGAGCCGCATTTGCGATATACTGGTACATTAATAGACATAAAAAGGTTAAACACATCTTGAGCGAGCTTAGATACGCGTTGGACATGCAGGGCGCGGGAGCTGGGGGCCTCATCGACGATTGGGTGAACGTATGGCGGAACAAGATAACGTTGCCAGATGCAAAAAATAAAGTTGCCGTTATCACCGGAGGAGCTCGAGGCATCGGCACCGAAGTGGTACGTGGGATGCTCAAAGCAAATATGGTGGTAATTATGGGTGTGAGAAACATCGAAGCGGGGAAAAAACTCGCAAAGACAATGGAGAATGGTGACAACCTACACGCTTTTCAACTTGATCTGGAGTCATTGAAGTCTGTGAAGGAATTTGCGGATAATGTATTACGTGAGTTCCCCGAAATTCACTTGTTAGTAAACAATGCTGGGATCATGTTTGGTGATTACAAACTGACAGAGGATGGTATTGAGAGCCAGCTAGCTGTCAATCATTTGAGCCACTTCTATTTGACACACTTATTGTTGCCAGCATTGAAAAAGACAGGTACACCAGATGAACCATCAAGAATTGTAAATGTCACTTCTTGTGGCCATTTTCCGGGAAGGATATATTTTGACGATATTAACTTGAAAGAGCATTATGACACAACAGCTGCTTATTCACAATCAAAGTTAGCTCAGGTGAGAAAATACTTAATACAATATTGATTCTACTTTATGTAATAGTCATAAACTAAACCAATAAATATCTTTTTCAGTTAATGATGGCAAGGTACATAAACGAAATACTTGAAGACAAAGATGTGCCTGTTAAGTGTTACTCTGTACATCCTGGTATTGTTGACACAGATTTGTTTGTCAACAGTCAATTCTCTAAATTCCCTTGGTTGAGGAGATTATTTTTCAAGACACCAGAGAAAGGCGCAGTATCCATACTTTATGCATGTTTTGATGAGGAAATTTTAAAGTCGGGAGGGATGTACATCAGTAACTGCAAAGAAGGTTTTAGCAATCGATTCTCAAAGAACAAGAAACACCAAAGAAAACTATTTGAAATTTCTTGTGATCTAATTCAAATAGACCATGAAAAATTTGGTAAAAATTAATGTTAAGTAATATTATTTACTGAATAAAGCTGCATTTAAAATTATGTAACTATATTATATTTATTTGTATATTTTGTAATAAAGGTTTTTAGAATAAGTTAATATTTTATTTTCGCCAGTTAGCATGTTTGAAATGGTACCCATATTGGATTTATATTCATTATTATATTAATTTATTTTTATGTTTTGATAATGTGTCATGATAAAAGTTATTAGTATAGGTGCAGGCTCTTGAAGTTACATTGAAATGAAATGTTGAATTTACCAAACGAATACTAAACATAATCTATGTATAAGAATAATATATATGTGATTGGGCTTTTGATTTCTATATAATATGTCAGTCATGCTTAATGCAACCATAATCTAGTCCCTAATTATTTAGAGATAATGTCTAAATATATGCTAAAACCTTATTATTTATATGAATATGTTAACAATTAGCACTATTGTGTATTTAATGATGCCTTTTGTTAAGTATTTCTAATCAAAGAGGAGTACAAAGAAGTCAACATGGATCACCACCATCCACAACCAATACCAGAGGAATCTTTTTTTGTATAAAGAAACATTGCAAAAGGAAGTTCATTAAAAAGTTTGGTATACATTTAACTAGTAGTGACAAGCTATTTTTTGTTTGTGATTGTTGATATAACTATGAAAATAACACCTTTGAGTAATAGCAGAAAACAGTATACTTTCAATCTTTTTATATTTACTTTGAATACTAGGGAGAATAGAAGAGTAAATAACAAAATAAGATTTAGGAATCAAATATGAAAACTTGATAGCCCTTACAATATTAATCAGCACATACTAACATGGTTGTACAGGGCTTATATTAATAGAATATAATCATGTCAAATAAATAATAAAGATAAAAATATTGTTAACTCTTTAGATAAAGCAAATCAAGAAAATTCATTATAATTTACTGCTTTTGCCAACTACTTTATTTTGTTAAACTCTTAAGAAACTCTAAGCATATTCAGGATACAATGTACTCAATATCGTTAACATTTTTGTGATGATATTATGTGTTTAAGGTGTGAATGTAAGTGCTCAAACAATTCACAACTTAATTTATGATTAACAGGAGTGTTCCACATTTAAATAAAATAGGTACACGAGTCCCACTGAAAATATGCTCTATATTAATATGCTCTGCAAAGGTCACAAAATATTGGGTTACATAAAATAATAATAAAAAATGTAACTTTTAAGCAAAACCTAATGTAGAAATAATGTCACAACTACAACCATTTAAATACACACAAAGTTGTTTATTTTGTTACTAAAAAAACCTTAAATAGGCCTAAGAGATAATATAATCATCAGATTGCTCATGACATCACTGAGAATCTCAAGCAATATATCAAAATTAATAGTGATTTTTTACACGCAAATTATTGTTATTATTTGTGCAGTACCTGTATGTATCAATAAATTGTAAGTTAATATTATATAACATTATACTTGATAGAAAATATGTAATAATAATTAGTACAATAAATACCTGCTAAAAAAACTGGACAGTCCTTTTTTCTTCAACTTGGCAGGATCGGAATGAGTCTCTGGGAATTCATCATCTTTAGAACCACCTGAGCCAAGGGAGCATCCTGACAAACTTGAAACAGTACTGGAGAAAGAACCTCCATCTTTTCCTCGCTTATGACCACTCACACTACCCCACTGAAGGGTACTCTTTGGAGAATCACTGGTGTCACTTTTCTCACATGTTGACAAAGAGATTCCTTCATCACTGAAACTACTCTTTTTACTCAATTTGTCAACTTCACTATCAATTTTCTCTACTCTAGGGCTCACGAAATGTAACTGCTTTGTTATGGGATTATATGCGAGTTGTATGTTATCCAAAGCTTCACTAAGGCGCATTCCACCTTTCTGACAAGGGGAAGACATCGTAAATCGTAATTGGTTATAATCGTGACACCACACTATATATTAAGCTTAAGTCATAACTATAACAGCTGCCCCCTCACTTTTCATAAACATGATCACAATGATATTACTAATATGGTAATGTTTACATAATTAGAAAAAAACTTTATATACTATAAACCAGTTTAGTACTAACCAGAAGCTAGCTAGGAATTTAAAAAAATATAATTTAAAGTTTTTAATATTTTAGATATAAGACTTTTATGATTATTCAATTTAAAACAATCTATTTAACAACACACCCACGCCATTGTTGATTATGTTATTTATGGCCCGTACGGAGTACGGACGTATCTACGGAACACGGACTTAAGACCACCGAGTACCGACTACGTTACACGAAGTACACTACGTCAACTATCATTTGTCAACGTCATTTTTTTTTCTAACTAGATTCTAAACTTAGAATATTATCGCTGCAGAAGTACCGTCGGTAACTTCATTTCAACTAGAAAGGACAAGAGATATATAAGTAAGGCTGCGATAAAACGGGACAAAGCTATTGATCTTGCATCTCTATCGCGTAACCCATTTATTTATTTGGCCCAATGTCAACTTTTGAGACAAATAAACTAAGATCTGTCATTTCATCAAGCTTGCGTATATTCCGTTCCTATATCATATTTGGTTCCGTATCTCAAAACGGATACCTTTCAACTTATTTGGCAACCCGGTCCCCTGCTTCTATTGAGCAGGTTAGTAAGTTGATCAGCTCTGCTTCTATTGAGCTGTGTAATATCTTGTTGGACTCGGCTCCTATTGAGCAAAGTAATCAATTGATTAACACTGTTTCTACTGAGCAGTCTTATACTTTAGTTTCTGATTTGGAATATGTTCCAAATTATTTAAATTACTCAATAAGACAATAGGGGACTCCTCTAGCAATATAAATACACAATGTACAAGTACTAGTAAACATAATAATTGTAGTCATAAACCTGATGCACCAAAATATGCAAGGATTGTTAGGTAAAGAACTGGAGTTACTAATGAACCATGAAAATATTGATATCTTATGTCTTACAGAACACTTTGAAAATATGAGCTCATTTTTAACTCCAGTGGTCATCAGGTGGCAAGTGTGTTTAGCAGAGAAAGGGCTACACGTGGCGGCTCTCTTATACTTATAAGAAAATCATTTAAGTTCAAAGAACGTAAAGATATTGAGGGCCTCTCTGTTGCACGTACCATTGAAATAGCCTGTGCAGAGCTTGAATGTGCCATTGTTGTAATTATATATAGACACCCCGATGCATTATATGAGTTATTTGAGAGTGTATTGGAGGAGGTTCTATCAAAATATTCTATCAAAAGAGTCTAAGAAATACATTATGATTTGTGGTGACTTTAATATTAATTTATTAGAAAAATCTACCACAAGTATTAGATTCAAATCTTTGTTTAAATCATATATTTATCAAATATTTTCTTAGAATCTACTAGAGTAACGAGCACCTCTAAAAGCTGTATTGATAATATTTTTACTAATTATATACATATTTCTCAGTCAATAATTAGTAAACTGAGCTCAGAACACTTTGGTCAATTAGCCTCTTTTAATATTGAAGTAAACAAATGTACTTCAATTAAAAAGTTTATGTTTGTTCCGGTAAATAACAGGCGTATGGAGAAATATACAGGCAATGTTTCGGAAAAACTCTCAAATTTGTATTTGAATTATAACAGTAAAAATACTTCAAATAAAATAAAAATGACTTGGAAAGTTATTAACTGGGAATCTGGAAGAGCGAAAGACTGCAAGTTTGAATATAATCTAATAATAAACAATACAAAAATCCACTCTGAGCAGGAAATAGCTTCTGCTTTTGAGAATTTTTTTATGACATTCCAGTTTCTACCTCAAGCACCCTTGTCTCCTCCACCAGTGTTGCCGAGTCACATCTTTTAGAAAATGTTAAGGAATCTAAACAAAATTTCAAATTCAGTGTTGTTAGGCCGGCAGAAATAATTAAAACTTTCAGATCTTTAGAAATGAAAAAAACTGCTGATATATGGGGCATATCTGTAAAAATAATAAGTTCTGTTATTGACGTCATAGCACCATATCTAGCACTAGTTTTTAATAGCTGTATTGAACATGGCGTGTTTCCTGACCTTCTGAAATATAGTAAAATTACACCAATATTTAAATGGGGACTCACTTCTGACCCGAATAACTATCGCCCTGTTTCGGTGCTGCCGACCCTAAGTATAATTTTTGAAAAAAATATTTTAAGCCAAATGCTTACTTACTTTAACACTTACCCCCTTATTCATAATAGTCTGCTAACTTATAGCATTGATAATTCTCACTCTGTCTTCTTCTATTGACCTAAGTTAGAATGAGACATAACACTCTTTAGCGGCTGTTTTAAGTTAGCGGACCATTATGAATAAGGGGGTGATAAGTTACTTCATATAAAAAAATTTGGCTTTACTAGGGGACGCTCGACTACAGATGCAGGTGTTGAACTCATCAGGAATATTTTTGAGGCCTGGGAGGAATCACAGAATGCACTTGGTATCTTCTGTGATTTATCTAAGGATTTTGATTGTGTTCAACATTCAACGCTGGTCAGAAAGCTATGACTCTATGGTATAAGAAGATCTGCGCTCGATCTTCTGATCTCATATTTAAATAATAGGAGTCAGAGGGTCGATGTGAATGGTAGGAGATCTCCTGGGACTCCTCTCGATATGGGGGTACCACATCCTTGGACCCTTCCTCTTCCTAATGTATATAAATGATCTACCTAACCTTGTACAAAAAAAAAACACAAGGTGGTATTGTTTGCGGATGACACTTCACTTATATTCAAAGTGAAGCAATGCTCTATCTGACATTGTGTACTGATTTGGCGCCAATAACTTATTGATAAATAGTCATAAAACCAAATATATTAAATTTAGCGCGCCAAATGTCAAAAATGTAGATGCGAATATTTTATTAAACGGAGAGGTGGTAAAATTGAGTTGAATCTGCTCTATTTCTTGGCATTACTCTTGATTCCAAATTGCAATGGAGCCCTCATATTGAAGGATTAGCGAATAGGCTTAGTTCTGCAGCATATGCGGTAAAGAAAATTAGACGGTTAACTGACATAGATACGGCGCGACTAGTATACTTTAGTTATTTTCATAGTATTATGTCCTATAGTATATTGTTATGGGGCAGTGTGGCCGATATTAATACCATCTTTGTGCTGCAGAAAAGGGCTATTCGCGCGATTTATAACCTAGGTCCTTTGACTGTTGCTTCTTAATACATTTTGGATAATGTTCTGTATGTACATAAGCACATTGAGGAATTTTCCAGAAACTGTGACATTCATAATGTTAACACGAGAAACAAACATAAACATGTTATGCCTACTAATCGGTTGGGTCGAGTTAGTAATTTAATAAATTTCGCCCTGTACTTTCCCCGGGGCGTAAACAGAATAGGGGAGTCCCAGGCCCATGGGTGTCGTAAGAGGCGACTAAGGGCTTTTTAGAAGTGGGAGAGTCACGCTGCCGTCTTATGACGTCAGCACAATCGGGCCAGACTCATCCGGATTAATTACCACACTCGCACAGAATACCGGCGTGAAGTAGCGGCCTAGTGCCGCTATGTTACGCATAGGTTAGTGTCGAGGACCGGAGGCCTTCCCTTCCCCCCCAACAAAAATATGAGAGCGGTCCGTAAAAAGATATTACCCCAGGAGGGTACCGGCTCTGCCAGAGCCGGAGAATCCCTCCCCGAGCACTCTCGCTCGGGCTGCCCTTCGTATTATGGGGTGGGCACAGAACCACAAATCTATTTGTAGTGGCGTTATGCCTCAACTGTGGAAACAAAGTTATGAGGTACCAGTTTTTAAATCAGGTGACAAGCACAATGTAAAAAATTACAGACCCATATCCAAATTATGTACTATTGCTAAACTTTTTGAAAACATTATATTCGATTGTGTTTTTCCTATTCTACGACCCATTATTATTCCTCAACAGCATGGTTTCGTTAGCAATAAATCGGTGGAGTCCAACTTATGTGAGTTTGTTCATCACGTAACTACTGTAATGGATCAAGGCTTCCAGGTGGATGTTGTGTATACCGACTATTCAAAAGCTTTTGATAAAATCCGTCATCTAATCTTAATTCGTAAAATTGAAGAACTCGGTATACATGGCGACCTGCTCCGTTGGCTTACTTCATACCTCAGGGATCGAAGCCAGGCTGTTACAGTTAAAGGTTACTGCTCTACGTTCGTGCCTGTTACTTCTGGTGTTCCTCAAGGATCTCATCTTGGACCCCTTTTATTTAACCTATACATAAATGACATTATTGCAGTATTTAAACATTCTTCAATTCTTCTCTATGCTGATGATATGAAGATATATAAAACAATAAGTAAACCTTCTGATTGTAGCTTATTACAGGACGATTTGAATGAATCTCTTACAACTTAATATTAAAAAATTTAACGTGATATCTTTTTCTCGGAAAAAAAATGCTATTAAATTCAAGTATACTTTAAATGAAAATCTTATTGAACGGGTTTCATGGGTGAGAGATTTGGGCGTTCACCTTGACTCCTCGTTAACCTTTATTCATCACTATAGATGTGTGACTGCAAAAGCCTATCGCATGCTTGGGTTTGTTCTTAGAGTCAGTAAAGATTTTAAACATATTACCACCCTGGTTCTTCTTTTTAATGCATTTGTTCGTTCTATACTTGAATTCGGCTCGGTTATTTGGAATCCACATTACAAAGTCCATATTCAAGAAATAGAGAAAATTCAAACAAAATTCTTAAAGCTTTTAAAATTTAGGTGTTCCGCTATCGATCAATGTGTTCCTAACTTAATCTCTCTGGAAAAACGTCGTAAGGTAAAGGATCAAACATTTCTGCTAAAATTACTTCATAATATGATTGACTCTCCACTTCTTCTTAATTGCCTTAATTTCCGGTGTCCAAGATAATCTTCGCGAATTAAATCTTTATTTAATTTATATACTACACGCACTAACTATGCACAAAATGCCTTCATTCATCGTTCTTGTTTAGTAACAAAGAATTCTGTTCAATTGATTACTTTTCAGGGTCATTACAGAAGTTGATTGAACAAATTAAGAAAATGTCTTAGTTTTAATTAAGTCTCATTAGTATTAAATAATATTGCATCTCTTTATTAACTTAAAAATGTATGCTACTATAATTAATATTATTACTAAAACCATTTATAATTTTCTATAAATATTTTATTATTTTCAATTCAATATGTTCATTATTTTCATTACAAGTAGGTACTTTTAAATTGTAATTAATTTGCTCGCATTTTTCTATGTACTATTTAATTGTGGAAACTCTTATAGGTCAGTGATTTATATTTTAAGTTTTATTTTTAAGTGTATTAAGTTGTACTGTTTGTTTCCCGAATAAAATAAAATAAAAAATAAATGACCGAGGACAAACGAGGCAGTAACACCACGGCACCCCGCTCCACACTCAACGTGGACTTCTGCAATATCAGGGGAATTCACTCCAATTTAAACGCCGTCCACCACCTCCTTGAGACGGCGCAGCCGGCCTCGTGTTTCCTTACTGAGACGCAGATATCTCGACCTAGCGATACGTCATATTTAACGTACCCCGGGTACAAAATTGAGCACAATTTTTTGCCTCATGCCGGGGTATGTGTGTACGTTAGGGAGGATATCTGCTGTCGCCGTCTCGGCAATTTTGAGGGTAGGGACCTGTCCACTCTCTGGCTCCGCGTTGATTTAGAGGACCGCGTCCGCATCTATGCGTGTGTCTACAGGTCCCATAGTGGTAACGCAGGAACCGATCATCTAATGGGCTGCGTTCAAGCGGCAATTGACGACGTGCTTGCACAGATCCCCTCCGCTGAAATCGTAGTCTTGGGTGATTTCAACGGGCACAATGCCGAATGGCTTGGATCACGTACAACAGACTACGCAGGGCGACCTGTACATAATTTTGCATTGGCGTTTGGTCTGTTCCAATTGGTTGAGTCGCCAACGCGGCTCCCCGATGTGGACAGCCACGTGCCGTCCTTATTAGATCTTCTGCTGACTACACATCCCGATGGTTACCAGGTCTTTGTCGTCGCCCCTCTCGGAACGTCCGACCATTGCCTGGTCAGGAGTGTAGTGCCTATCCGACGCCAACGTCGCAGACCACCAGCGACCCGCCGCGTTTGGCACTACAAGTCAGCAGATTGGGATAGGTTGCGTTCCTTTTTTGCATCCTACCCTTGGGGCAAGGTTTATTTCCCTTCGGATGATCCTAGTGCCTGCGCCGTTGCAATAGCCGATGTGATACTGCAGGGCATGGAAATTTTTATACCAAGCTCTGTAGTACCGATCGGTGGTAGATCACAGCCCCAGTTCGATGCGTCAGTTAAAGCAGCACCTGACTGCAAAAAACAGGCGTATCGACCTTGGGTTGCGGCACTGGGCACAAGGGAACCGAACTGTAAAGTTCTCAAGAGGAAATATAACCGTGCTTCCAGATTTTTTAAGCGGCAAATCGTCCGTGCGAAACCGACTCACATCGTCAAAATCGGCGAGCAGCTTTCCAGTTACCCGACCGGAAAACGCAAGTTCTGGTTATTGTCGAAAGCTGCTCTTGGTAACTTCAACCAGCCATCCCTGCCGTCGTTGCACATGAGGAATGACACCCTGGCCTACGTACGGCAAAAGAGAAAACCGATCTCCTGCGCTCTTTTTGCCTCCAACTCGACTCTTGACGACTCGGAAAAACACCGCCGACCATCCCGCGGTGTCAGAGCTCTATGCCTGAAGTACAGTTCAGACAGAAAACTGTTAGGCGAGCTCTGTTTTCGATGGACGTCAGGAAGTCGAGCGGGCCGGATGGCATTTCTCCAATCGTGCTAAGAACGTGTGCCCCTGAGTTGACGCCGGTGCTAACGCGTTTATTCCGGCACTCTTATTCAAAAGGCGTAGTCCCTGACGCATGGAAGTCAGCCCTTGTCCATCCGATCCAAAAAAAAAGAGAGACAGTTCGGATTCAACAAACTACAGGCCTATTGCCTCCCTGCTCTTCAAAATCATGGAGAGCATAATCAACCGCCAGCTCTTGGTATACCTAGAGGGTCATCAGTTGATCAACGACCGACAGTACGGCTTTCGCCATGGTCGGTCGGCAGGTGATCTTCTGGTATACCTAACACATATATGGGCGGCGGCTATTGAAGGCAAGGGGGAAGGCCTGGCAGTTAGCCTGGATATAGCGAAGGCCTTTGATCGTGTATGGCACAAGGCGCTCCTCTCAAAACTTCCATCATTTGGGCTTCCAAGAGTTTTGTGCAAATGGACCTCCAGCTTCCTCACTGGGCATAGCATACAGGTCGTTGTCAACGGATATTGCTCGAACCCGAAGCCCGTGAATGCTGGAATGCCCCAAGGCTGTGTGCTATCTCCTACGCTGTTTCTTCTGTATATCAATGATATGTTGGACACCTCCAACATACATTGCTATGCAGATGACAGCACTGGTGATGCCGTATACACGGGCCATGCAGGTCTCTCTCGGGAAATCGCCGACCAGTGGCGGGAGAAACTTGTGTCTTCTATCGAGTCCTCTTTCGAGAAGGTCGCGTAATGGGGTAAATTGAACCATGTCCAATTTAACCCCCAGAAGACTCAAGTTTGCGCGTTTACCACTAAACACCCCATTTGTCGTATCACCGCTCTTCGAGAACACTTCTCTTAAAGCCTCGCCTAGTATCGGAATACTGGGTCTTGAAATCTCGAGCGATTGCCAATTCCGTGGCCATCTGGAGGGCAAAGCCAAATTGGCTTCGAAGAAGCTGGGCGTCATCAATAGAGCACGGCAATACTTCAAGCCGGCCAACATTCTAGCGCTGTACAAAGCGCAGGTCCGGCCACACATGGAGTATTGCTGTCATCTCTGGTCTGGCGCACCCCAAGTATCTGCTCGATCGATTTTACCGCGTGCAACGTAGAGCAGCTCGAATTGTCGGGGACTCAGTGCTCTGTGAACGGTTAAATCACTTGGCGTTGTGTAGAGGCGTCGCTTCATCGTGTGTCTTCTACCGCATTTATGTTCCGAAGAGCTGTTTAACCCGATTCCTGCCGCCGAATTCCACCTTCGCACGACACGCCACAAATTAGGATATTGACACGGGAGTGGGTCAGGGATTGAAAATAATACTCCGCTTATAGGAACGAGTCTTTATTTGAGTTCACTTTTTCTGAACTTGCACTTCGCCGGTCTGCCACTGTTCCTCTTGTGGGCGGCGGTACCTTCAGCGCGTCACACCGCACCGAACACTAAGTCTCTTCTATCTTCTTCTTCTTGGAACACTTCCACTTTTCATTACTTCTTCTTTTCTTCTTCTTCGTCTTTACACTTTCGAGTCAGAACTAGAACTGTCGTAGGCCACGCTTTGTGCGGCTTATATACCCCCGAATGCGTTCTATTTTCAAAATGATTCTCCCATTCGATCTTTAAATTTAAATTGTACTAGAAAATTCTTTTAACTATTTTTATCCTGCTTACACATTTTCCACCCCCTTTTTTCTGTTAGATTTGGTCCTGAACTTACTAGAAATTTCCTTTAACTTTACAAAACCCAAAAAACTCCATACACTGGTAGGTGTATCGAACCCGGGTCTACAGCGTCTAAAGTAAACACTTTTCCGCTGAGCTACGAGTATTGCTGACGGAGCTGTTGAAATTTGAAATTTGTCTTGAAGTTTGACAACTCTCGACATATACTTCGAAGGGTTGCTACGCAACACTGCCCCCTCCCAAGACGTGATCGTCCCGATCATCGTTGCTTCCGTAGTACTTAGCAACCCGATCGACATGTACGATTTTCGGGGGACTTCGAGGGGTACGCTGGATCCTGAGAGTCACATCATTTATCCTTGTGATTACTTTGTATGCTCCCTCTCAACTTGGTTGGAGCTTCGGAGACTTCCCCTTTCGCCTTACAGGATTGTGTAACCAAATCAGGGTTCCCTCTTCAAAACTAGGAATATTAGCTTTTCGATCGTAGCGGGTCTTCATCCGTTCACTTGCCTTAAGCCCAGTTGTTCTAATTTCCTCGTAGATGTCAACCATCTTTTTCCGTAACTCATACACATATTCTGTTATACTTTTCGGAGTATCCGGTGGACAGCCTGAAAGTAAATCAGCTGGCAATTTCAATTCCCTTCCAAAATTGGCGTACGCAGGAGTCACCGTTGTCCTCTCGTGTATTGCGCTTCTATACGACATAAGAAACAGTGGAATGTACTCATCCCAGTTATCCTGATGACTGTCCGATACTTTTGCCAGATGTCGCTCCAATGTTTGGTTAAACCTCTCCACGATCCCGTCCGATTGTCGATGATATGGCGTAGTTCTGGTCTTATGGATTCCCAAGATCTTGCAAGCTTCTTGAAAAGCTTGCTTGTTCCGCCCTTGGTCACTGTGCAACTCCAAAGGCACACCGAATCTGCAGAAAACTTCTTGATTCGGTAGAGCAAATGCTTCCGGCCACTTCGTGAAATAATCCATCACCACCATTATGTAACGGCTTCCAGCTTTGGTGACTGGAAACGGTCCGGCTATATCTAGAGCTACTCTCTTCCACGGAGCCCCAACATTATACAACTTCATAGCTCCTCTGCTCCGGGTCTGAGGTCCTTTGACAGCTGCACAACTCTTGCATTTACAACACCAGTCCTTGATGTGGAAACATCATCACGGCAATGCAACCAGTAAAATAGTTCTTTAATTTTTATGAGAGTTCTTCTTATTCCCAAATGTCCACCTGAAGAACCATCGTGATAAGCTCTCAGGATTTCGTTCACCTTCTCCCTGGGAATGACCAGTTGCAGATGGCAATCCTTTCCTTGCGGGGTTTCCCATTTCCGGCAGAGCAACCCGTCATGCATCACCAAACTGTTCCATTGTGCCCAGAGACTCTTGGTAGCCGTACTGTGTCTAGCCACTTCAGACCATTTTGGGTTAAGTGATCCACTTGCTAGCCAATATAAAAGTTGTTGAAGATCCTTATCATTTTCCTGAGCTCTCCTCATTGCATCATTGCTCCAGTTCTCGTCGATCGAATCTGTTCTGATCAGCCGGATCATAAATATCTCTTTCTCCTCCTGACGAATGCAATGTTTGCATTCCATCGGACAAGGTCTTCTAGATAACGCATCTGCATTTCCATGACTTTTTCCTCCTCGATGCTCGATTTCAAAGTCATACTCTTGAAGTTGCTCAATCCATCTGGCCACTTGTCCTTCCGGATTCTAGAATTCTAGTAACCACTTCAATCCGGCATGGTCAGTCCTTACGAGGAATTCGCGACCCAATAAGTACTTTTGAAATATTGTAATGTCTTTACCACGGCCAGAAACTCCTTACGAGTTACACAGTAGTTTCTCTCAGGCTTCGATAAAGATTTGCTATAGTATGCAATTACAACTTCTTGATCTCCTCTCTTCTGAGATAAAACTCCACCAATTCCGGTGTTGCTAGAATCAGCATCCACTATGAATCTTCCCTCTGTGTCAGGATATCCAAGGATAGGTGATTTACACAGTCTTTTCTTCAACTCTAAGAAAGCTTGTTCGCATTCTTCATCCCATGAAAAGGCTCTTTTCTCCTCCGTCAGTCGATGTAAGGGCTTAGCAACATCGGAAAACCCTTTCTCAAAGCGTCGATAATAAGAGCATGGTCCTAGAAATGCTCTCACATGTGTCTTTTCTGTCAGCGTCGGCCAGTCCTTGACAGCACTTATCTTGGCAGGATCCGTCGCAACGCCTTGCTCCGAGATAACCTGCCCCAAGTAATTCACCTGACGTTGAAAGAAGGAACATATCTTTGGACTCAACTTCAAGTTGGCACCCTGCAGTTTTGCGAAGACTTTTTTGAGCTTCTTAAGATGATCTTCAAAACTTCGTCCCATAATGATTAAGTCATCCAAGTAGACAAGGCAGGTTTCTCCCAACATACCTGCCAGCACATGCTCCATCAATCTTTTGAAAGTAGCTGTGGCGTTGCATAATCCGAAGGGCATTGTTTTGAACTGCCATAACCCTTTTCCGGTTGAAAAAGCCGTCTTCTTCTTGTCTTTAGGGTCCAGATCGACTTGCCAGTAGCCACTTTTCAAATCCAGAGTAGAGAAGCACGTCATGCCACAAAGTGAATCTAAGGTGTCATCGATTCTTGGCAATGGATAGCTGTCTTTCTTAGTTACATCGTTCAAACGTCGATAGTCCACACAAAATCTAGTTGATCCATCCTTCTTCTTTACCAGAACCACTGGAGAACACCATGGACTCGATGACGGTTCTATCACACCATTTTCTTTCATATCCCGAATCATGTCTTCCACTTCTTGTTCGCGTGCAAACGGAATACGTCTTGGTCTTTGCCGTATCGGAACAGTGTCTCCTGTGTCGATCTTGTGTTTCACCAAACCAGTTCTTCTGATGTCCCCGTCGTTCTTTGAGAAAATCCCGGAGTAGCGTAGCAGGAAATTTCTCGCTTTTATTAACTGTAGCTTTGTAAGATTGTCCTTACAGCTTCTTTCCAGAAGTTTCTATATGTTCACATCCTGGCTTGCAGCTACGGTCTTCCTCCCTTCTTCACACTTTCTTAACCAAGCTATCTCCTCACAAGCTCCGATCACTGTTCCCTTCCTAATGATTTGCTTGTCCTCATGAGGATTAAACACGGGAACCATCGCAATCTGGGAGTTTCCCACAACAGTCCTGGCTGGGATCCATGTCGTGTCCGATGTCTCTCTTTCTATTAAAGTGCATTTACAAGGTCTTCCTCTGTCATCCCTTGGCAGGACTACCGGGACTAGGGTCTGCAATCTCGGATTTAAAGTAGTGTCTCTTAAGCACAACACTTTCCCAACAGTTCCGCTTTTATTGGAATTTCTTCACCTCCATGCTTCAATACACCATGTTTCATGTCAATGGTACACTGATAATTTCGAAGAAAATCCAACCCAATGATGCAGTCATCTGTGATATCCGCGATTACCACTTTTTGCCAGTACAACGTATCCCCGATTTTCATGGCCACGATCTTCTCTCCCTGGACTGGTATGCGCTGGCCGGTAGCTGTTGTGAGTGTTAAGTTTACATTTTCTCGCATATGTCGTCTTCCGATGCTCTCTAGTCTTCTTTGGCTAACGACTGTACGTGAGGCTCCCGTATACAAAGTGAAACGGCAAGATTTTCCATTTATCATTCCTTCTATAACTAAAGTGTTTCCGTCACATGTCTGCTTAACGAAGATCCTTGGGGCTTTGCTTCTACCGGCCAGCGCCCACCCCACTGCCCTGGCCTTTTCTAGTTTTCCTGCTGCTCCAGCGGTGATGCTCTCACGCCTGGGGCAAGTTCTAATGTGTCCTCGCTCCCCACAACCATAGCATACTGGGTTATATTCTTGCCTTCGGCTGGAGTCTGCTGGTACAATTTTGCGGAGTCTCAACGCCCGAGAATCGTGGCGAACCGCTTCCACTTCCAACGCATGTGCCACCGCTTTCTTCAAGCTGGTATGATGACTCAATCGTACGGCTGCTCTAACTTCAGCGTCCCGTATTCCATCGATGAAAACTTGGAGCAACATTTCTTCTATTGCAGCTGGCGACGACTGATATGCTTTACGCACTAGTTTCTCGGCTTCCACGTACCACTGCTGTAGAGTTTCGCTGGCCCTTTGACTGCGGTCCTTAAGTTGCACCCGGTACACATGTTCGAGGTGTATATCACCATAGCGTGCCTCCAACGCGTCAATAAGGTCTGTGTAGGTCACTTCCTCTTCCCAGCGCCGAGTGCTTCCAATACGGAGAGTGCTTCGTCACGGAGCGCTAGTGTGAGGGCAGAGTGCGCTTCTTGGTCACTCCAACCACAGGCTCTTCTGACCGTCTCCAATTGTAGCTTAAAGGCAATTCAGGAAGACTTGCCGTCGTAGGGAGGTACTTTTAAATTTCTGCTCGATGTGGTTCGGCAGGAAACTCCTTCGTTGGCTGAAGGACACACGACCCTCCCACTGAGCTGATTAATGGTAACTTCCATCTCTCCCATCTTCCGTTGAAAGTTCTCTTCAACTTTGTCCATCTTCTTTTCCACACTGTCAATCCAGGCGATCTCTTTTTCCACAGCGTCAATACGGGTGGAGTTTTTTTGCACAACGGATAAAATGTCTTTGGAGAGGCCTTCATGCAGGCCTCGCAGCTGCTCCTCCTGTCGGCGTGCTTGTTCCTCCTGTTAGTGTGCTTGCTCCTCTTGCAAGCCCCGCAACTGCTCCTCTTGTCGGCGCGCTTGCTCCTCCTGTCGGCGCGCTTGCTCCTCCTGTCGGCGCGCTTGTTCCTCTTGCAAGCCCCACAGCTGCTCCTCCTGTCGGTGCGCTTGCTCCTCCTGTTGGCGCGCTTGCTCCTCCTGTCGGCGCGCTTGTTCCTCTTGCAAGGCCCGCAGCTGCTCCTCCTGTCGGCGCGCTTGCTCTTGCATCATGGCGGCCATCTGCTGCATGAGCGCGCTGGTGTCTACGGCAGGAGCCTGCGGTGCTGACACGGTCGCACTGAGTCCAGAGCCGGATGTTTCTGACTCGTCCTCTGCCGCTGCAGCTGCTCCCGCTCGCGTGGTCACTCCCTTCTCGTTCCTGGGCACTAACGGCATCTTTCCAATCCCACTTCTGACACCAATTGACACGGGAGTGGGTCAGGGATTGGAAATAATACTCCGCTTATAAGAACGAGTCTCGCCGGTCAAAAATCAAAAATCAAAAAATCAAAACGTTTTTTGAACTCATAACATTGATTTACAATGGCTTAAGTTCAGTCATACACTAAATTTCATAATAATAAATAAATAATATCAAACAGATAAAATTAAAATCAAACAAATCAAATAAGTAATATAAATAACATCAAACAATTAAAATCACATAAAACAAATCACACTTTAAGTAGATCAATTCAATTCCAGGCTGCTTTATCATTTAAATAATCTTGGATATTCTAATAGCCTTTGCTGCTTAATTTACTTTTTGTGTAGGCTTTGAATTTATTTATAGACATATTTGCTATATGTTCGGGGAGTTTATTATAGAAGCGAACACACTGACACCTAAAGGAATTACTGACTTTATGGAGTCTTGTGGCAGGCATGACAAGTCTACCCCTATTTCTAGTATTAATACTATATATACTAAGTGACTTACTCACTTAGTTTTGTGAACTTATTTTTATTCTTTGGTACAAACATCAAATTCTCGTAAATGTATTGTGGGGCCACTGTCATAATACCTATTTCTTTAAACTTATTCTTTAACGAAATTCTAGATCCCATGTGGGATGGAATCAAATCAAATCCATCCAATGGTTCTAACGGCTCTCTTCTGCAGCACAAATATCGTATCGATCTCAGCAGCATTACCCCATAAAAGGATACCATAGCTCTCTGGTATACCACCTGCCAACCGACCATGGCGAAAGCCGATCTGTCGGTCGTTGATCAACTCTAGGTATACCAAGAGTTGGCGCTTTATAATGCTCTCCTTGATTTGGAGAGCAGGGAGGTAATAGCTATAGGCCTGTAGTTTGCCGGATCCAAGCTGTCTCCTTTTTTTGGGATCGGATGCACATGACTACGCCTTTTGTGAGTGCTGCAATAAAAGCGTTAGCACCGGCATCAACTCAGGGGCACACGTTCTAAGCACGATTGGAGAAATGCCACCGCTCGTCTTCCTAACGTCCAACGAAAACAGAGCTCGCCCAATAGTTTTCTGTCTAAAATGTACTTCAGGCATGGAGCTCTGACACCGTGGGATGGTCGGGGGTGTTATTCCGTTGTCGTCAAGAGTTGAGTTCGAGGTGAAGAGAGCGCACAGGAGATCGGCTTTCTCTTTTGCCGTATGGGCCAGCGTGTGCTCCTCATTCCTCATGTGCAACGGCGGCAGGGACGGCTGGTTGAAGTTACCAAGAGCAGCTTTCGACAACGACCAGAACTAATACCACCAGTTATATTTCTCATTAAGAACTTTGTAGTGCGGATCCTTTAAGCCCAGCTTCGCAACCCAAGTTCGATACGCCTGTTTTTTGCAGTCAGCTGTTGCTTTAACTGACGCATCGAACCAGGGCTGTGATCTGCCACCGATCGGTACTACAGAGCTTGGTATAAAAATATCCATGCCCTGTAGTTTCACATCGGATACTGCAACGGCTCAGGCACTAGGATCATCCGAAGGGAAACAAACTTTGCCCCAAGTGTAGGATGCTAAAAAGAAACGCATCCTATCCCAATCTGTTGACTTGTAGTGCCAAACGCGGCGGCTCGCTGGTGGTCGGCGACGTTGGTATCGAATGGGCACTACACTCCTGACTAGGCAATGGTCGGACGTTTCAAGAGGTGTATCGACAGAGATCTGGTAACTATCGGGATGTGTAGTCAGCTGAAGATCTAATGAGGACGGCATGTGGCTATCCACATTCGAAAGCCGCTTTGGCGACTCAACCAATTGGGACAGATCATACGCCAATGCCAAATTATGCACAGATCGCCCTGCGTAGTCTGTGGTACGTGGTCCAAGCTATTCTGCATTGTGCCCGTTGAAATCACCCAAACCTACGATTTAAGCGGAGGTAATCTGTGCACGCATGTTATCGATTGCCGCTTGAACGCAGCCCATGAGATGATCCGTTTCTGCGTTACCACTATGGGACCTGTAGACACACGCATAGATAAGGACGCGGTCCTCAAAATCTACACGGAGCCAGAGAGTAGACAGGTTCCTTCCCTCAAAATTGCCGAGATGGCGACAGCTGCAGATATCCTTCCTAACGTACACACATACCCCGGCATGAGGCAAAAATTGGAGTGAATTCCCTTGATATTTCAAATTCCACGTTGAGCTTGGAGCGGGGTGCCGTGGTGTTACTGCCTCGTTTATACTCAGACATGTGTGGTTCTGTGCCCTCCTCAGAATACGATGGGCAGCTCAAGCGAGAATGCTCGGGGAGGGATTCTCCGGCTCTGGTAGGGCCGGTACCCTCCTGGGGTAAAATATTTTTAAGCTCCGCTGTCATATTCGGATGGAGGGGAGATGGCCTCCGGTCCTCGACACTAACATATGCGAAACATAGCGGCCATTAATTCACGCCGGTATTCTGTGCGAGTGTGGTAATTAACCTGGACGAGTCTGGACCGATTGTGCTGACTTTATAAGACGGCAGCGTGACTGTCCCACTTCTAAAATGCCATTAGTCGCCTTACGACACCCTTGGGCCTGGGACTCCCCTATTCTTTTTACGCCCCGGGGAAGCACAGGACAGAAAACGCGCAAAAAATTTTTTGTTGTTAATTGTTCTAGGATTGATAATCGCTCTGACATTAAGACATTAAAAACGGTGAGCGTCTAAGATCACGTGACGTTTTTTGGATGGCCATATGCTCTGTTAAAAATAAAATTGCATTTCCTTTATGAAGTAATGTAATCATAACAAGTATTAGTTATAACTTGCTGAGACTGCTATAAATAAAAAAAGCAAAGGTGTGTTTTTATGAAACCGTGATGCAAGAGAAACTTTTTTTCATTAATGAATATAAATTAAATTTCAGCATTATGATTATGCTTTCAAAAATAAAAATGAAATCTAATAAAAAACATTTTGTCATGTATGAGGTTCAAACCCATGGTCACCTTCGGAAACCAGACAGACACGGCCGGCGGTGGACATTGTTTTTTAATAATATAAAATGATGTTCTGTGTTCAAGAACACCGATAATACAATTTAAAAAAACCTAGCAGCAGAAAATCCGCTGACTTTGACATTGATGCCTTTTTGATTTGATTCGCTTTTGTTTTAATCCCCGTTTCAGTTTCACAATTTTGTCATCTTTGTTAGTCAGTATCTTACGTTTAGCCATGACAGAAAGATGTCACAGAACTATTACTGAAAAATTTCGCAGCCAAAATTTTCTATTTTGCGGTGGAATTGTTGTTGCCTTTCTTGCTATTCTATATGTTTATAAGTACAGTGACAATTTTCTTAAATACAAATGTGCAATACGGAATTAAATAGTTAAATAACTTATGGTATACTATTTTTCAGATTTCACTTGATCACAATTGTTTTGAGTTATGGATTGGGATGTGTGGTTTGTTATTATGGTGTTACAACAGATGTTTTATCTTATTGTCTAGAGCAACTATCGTGCCACTTCATAGAGACATCTCAATCACCAGAGGAAGGCAAACACAAGGTGAGCTTTCAGCCTTCATTGTACCTGTTTTTCTAAAAAAATGTATGAAAACATTGTAGTAATTAGTCTTTACAAACGCAAATGAATATTGTAAGATTTTTGTTTAAAAATAATTGCGTCTTTAATTTGAATTGTCAATAATAATATACTTATTTGTATTAATCCAATTAAGTCTTCACTATAATGATTTTAAAGACTTTTCCTAATGACCTTTTCAGGTCTATGTCTTGAAATGTTGGATTAACTAAAACAATAATAAGAATGTAACTTTTACGCAAAATGTTAGAATAATAATAATAATATTGACACACTTTGCACAAATTATATTGCCCCAAGTTAAGCATATATAGCCTGTGTTATGGGTTACAAGATGATATATTTAATACAATATACTTACTTAAACATAAATAAATTCATATAAACATACATAAATACATTTAAACATCCATATTCATCATATAAATGCTTGCACCTACCGGGATTCGAACCCGGGACCTCTAGCTTAGTAGGTAGGATCACTAACCACTCTGCTATGCAGATGGTCAAAATCAGATCAGTCGTTATGTAAAAACAGTTAGAATTACACACATTTTAATCCTTCAAAAAGTGTTTTATAAATTAAATGTTTTCATGTTAATCAAAGAATATACTAAAGTCTAGTATGTAATCAAATCATATTAAAAATTAATAATTACCTCAAAGTGTTTTAACTGTTTCATCAAAAGATTCATCAATTGAAATGGTGTATGTTTTAATTCATGTACATATAATAATTAACATAAGGCTCTTAAAGGCTGAGTTCTGCTGAGCTGATTGAGCATACTTAGACTTTACTTAAGTAAAACTTAGGTGAGTGTAAGTGTAGCATAATCTTTGATTTCGTTTTTGTAGTCATTTGACAGCTGAAATTGCACTGAGCTTAAGCTAAGGTAACCCAAAGCGAAAGTCAAGTTGAGTTTTATCACACTCAGCTAAGTTGTACAGAAGTAAAGTCTTAGTGTGCTTTATAAATCTCATCCTTAGTGCTTAGTGTCTGCATTGGCTATTTTTGGCAATTTTTTTAAATCTTTTTTCTGGGTTTCAGATTTTTTTATTATTATTTTTTATTAGAATAGTCACTTTGTGTTTCCATTGTTGTGAAATGATTTGTTTTAAAGACCAGTATTGACCCACAAAATCTTTTTCTTTTTCTATATCTTCTATGTTTATTTTTAGTGGATATTTGTGTCTATTTGTCATTGTGTTATTCTTATAAGTGTTAGACCTGGTTTTCTACTCTATAGTGCCAACTATCAACCATCATATTTTTTTTTAAAGTTTCACTACATTGTCAGAAAAAAATATCTTCCAGAACTATTTTATTTAAATATTAGGTCCCTACATATGAAATTGGTGTTTTGTATGGGAGGAACAAAAAGTCGAATATTTTTAAATATAATATATTTAATTAATCAAAGTATGAACCATTGTTTTCTATGCACTTTTGCCATCTCATAGGTAGTTCATTGATCCCTTTACTGAAAAAACCAGTCGGACGGATCAATAAAATCTGTGAAGGCGATTTGGACTGCCCCATCAGAGTTAAATTTTTTCCCTTGCAAGAAGTTGTCCAAATTTCGAAAAAAATGGTAATCTGTTGGAGCAAGGTCCGGGGAGTAAGGAGGATGTCTTAGACATTCCAATTGAAGCTCTTCTAATTTGGTAGCCGTCTGTTGTGCAGTGTGTGTCTAGCGTTGTCGTGAAGTAGCAGTGGCGTGGAGCGAATGACCAGCCTAGGTTGTTTAGCCGCTAGCTTTTCCATCATGGTTTGCAATTGCTGACTATAGACATCAGCCGTAATAGTCTAGCCAGATTTGAGAAAACTGCAATGAACAATAACGGCACTAGTCCACCAAACGCTTACAAGTAACTTTTTTGGGGTTAATTTTCGCTTGGGGCAGGATTTGGCTGGCTGGCCAGGATCCAACCATTGCGCTGAGCGCTTCCGATTATCGTAAAGAATCCATTTTTCATCACAGGTAATGATTCGGTTTAAAATACCTTCATAATTGTACCGGTTCAGTAATGTAACGCAGCGGTCGACGCGCGTTTGCCGGTTTGCTTCAGTCAATTCGTGAGGTACCCACCTTTCAAGCTTTTTAATCTTCCCAATTTGCTTCAAGTGAATCAAAACAGTTTTATCACTAACACAGCAGCCTGCAGCTAACTCGGACGTGGTTTGCGATGGATCCGCTTCCACAATAGCCTTCAATAGGTACTTCATTATCAACTTGGGTCTCAGGCCGTCCACGGGGCTTGTTCTGCAGGTCGAAATTTCCAGAACGAAAACGTTGGAACCAAAAACGAACTGTGTTTTCTTTTGCAACATGACCGCCATACACATCATTCATCCTTCGAGTCGTTTCCGCAGCACTAGTGCCACGGCGGAACTCGTACTCGTAAATAATGCGATACTTTAAGTTTTCCATTTTGTAAATGAGTGACGCATACAGAAAAAACAAATGAATGACGGTCATCGAAGCACAAATACATGAGTAAATAGCTGTACAAATTTGAATTTGGAATTCCTTACCAAAGAGGAGAACATCGTGATTAAAGTGGCCAGTACGAAATACGCCAATTTCATATACCTACAGTATACAGTACCTCTATAAGATGAACATCAAGGGGGACACCAAAAAAATTTGAGTTATGGTGTTGTCAACTTATAGAGAGTTTGACTGAAGACAGATTTTTATTTATTATAAATCAACATTATTTTAGTTTTCACTGTATGTTTCTCAGCCGTCTTGTTTCAACAATTTAATTTATTAACTGTTGTACAAATTGATGTACAACCTTATTCTGACAATATTTCGTTCAACAACAAATACTTGATTCACTAAAGTAATTTCAAATTAAATCAAAAATAATAAAATTAAACACTGTTAAGGTGAGTCATAAATTCATGGTAATTCTATTCTAAGAGACAATGGTGTACAAGATACACCATCAGCGAATTCTTTAAGTCGTTAACTTATTTTTCTTTAAAGTATAGAGGTAAAAAGTCACAAAAATCTAGTTGTAAAGGTTGTAAAATAAAACATTGGTATGTTTGTGATACAGAGGTAATATTTAATTTCTAAAGTTATGGGGGAAAAATTTGTACTATGCTTGGAGGGACTGATTATTAAGACTGACAGAGTAATGGAGGTTCTTGTGTTTGAAGGGAAGGGACCAAACATTTTTTCATGATTTGTAATTTTTCAACTTATCAAGATTAGACTTAATGAGGTTCTACTATATTTCCAATAGCACTTCCACTCTCCCATTCCTTTATTTTTTATTTTGTAATTGTAATATATTTTTCTATATGCATTGATTTCAGAGGGCCTTGTAGATAGATATAACTGTGAGCCAATCAGAGTATTTGTTGTTAATGTGTAAATGTTTGCTGTGAAACCTGCCTGCTCCCTCGGTTGTTCATCATTTAGTCTCACCCAAGATTTTTTTTTCTAGAAGAGCTTATAAATGTTGCTCACTAACCTTATTGGTGTTTAATTTTACTTTTATCCTTGTCCCCTTTTTCTCTGGTATTTCCGGTGCTTTTCTACTTTTTTGTGGTATATTTTTTTTTCATTTCCATTTATATGTGTATTCCAATTGCCATATACCTTGTATACTTGGAATGGAATAGCAATGTATATCTAATAAAAATATGAACATTCCTCCTAAATAAAAGTTATTAACCCTATGTCTAGACTAAAAGTAAATATAAGTATGCAAATGTTTATCAATTGAGGACATTGAACAACAGATATCACTTGTATAAATAATACTCGTTACTTATTAACATATTTTTTTGTGGAAGAGGAGATAAACGATACAGGCCCCATATTATTATTCAAAATAAAACGGAAAGGCAATATATAAGCGAGACAAAAAAAAGGCATGCATACAAAGTACACACGTCAGAAGTGAAACTTCTATAGAAAACTAATTTTTAAATCTCGTTTAAGTATATTAATTATCCTTATCTGTTCTCTAAACCGAATGTTTTTTGTCAATATTAGAAATTGTTAGATTTTTTACTTACTCGCATCCACGCGCTAAACCTGCACCGTTACAGGAAACAACGCCAGCAGGGAAGATACTTTTTCGCGGCCGCGTGCACGATGTATTTTACGTTTTAACGCTAGGAGGGAAGATGTTCTATTAGAAATAGCGGTTAGTGACCCTGCCTACTGGGCTAGAGGTCCCGGGTTCGAATCCCGGTAGGTGCAAACATTTATATGATTAATATGGATGTTTGTTCCCGAGTCATGGATGTTTATATGCATTTATGTATGTTTAAGTATGTATATAGAATTAAATATACAGTGAAACCTGGTTAAGTGAGACATCAAGGGACCTGCAATGTCGTTTCACTTATAGAGGTATTACACTTACCCAGTGTCTCAGATATACAGGTATAAATAAATATCTGTCTCATTTACAGAGGGTTCCATTAATCTTGTATCTTTGTCTTGCACTCATAGCACTCATGCCTAGTTTGGGGCAAGATAATTTGTGTAAAAGTGTGTCAATACATTATATTATTAATATATTATAATATTTTTTAATACAGGGTTGTAATACCTGTGGCATCAATAACTGTGATCGACATGACCCGGAGATATCTGAGGAGCCGTGGTGTGGGCTACAAATACACAAACAATTGGATCAAGCCATCGAAGATGTGAGTTTCGCAATGTTATTAAATTAAAGTATAACCCAATACTTTTAAATTGTCAGAGATAATGAGTCTTAGGACCTTAAAGCTAACAGCATACTGAAATATGTCATAGTTTTACTATTGCCCTCTCTCATGTATTTTGATTTGTTTTTGTCTGTATCTGTAATCAGTCTTAATATAAGCCCATGGCCGTTATGCCACTATAGGCGAGCCCCTGTCTAAGATCTCTAGCTTCTGGTTTGCACTTTAAGCAATATTAAAAAAGGAAAAAAAAAAAGAAATTAAATTGGTCTAAGCACGTTGCTCATTTGCGTGTCAAGGGCGCTCAAACTCTTGGTGCTCTTAGCCCAATCTTAAATTATTATCAAAGTGACGCAAATCTAGTGCGGTTTTCATTGACCCGGAAAGTGCCTGTTCGATCTCCGACCGCTACGTAACAATAAGTTTACCGAGTTTTGGAAGACACAGGAAACCTTCCACACACCTGTGAAGATATTCAAAAGTTGTTATAACTTTTTCCCCACAGTTGAACTATAGTTAAGGTATTGTTTTAATTATGAGGAGCTTATTATTTTCCGATAGCTTACTGGTAAATCCAACCAACAGTATAAGGTTTTTTTTTTAATGGAAGAGAGGACAAACGAGCGTACGGGTCACTTGATGTTGAGTTGTCACCGCCGCCCACATTCTCTTGCAACACTATAGGAATCACAAGAGCGTTGCCGGCAATTTAAAAAAGTGTACGCGTGTTTATTGAAGGTAACCATGTTAGATCGTACTGGAAACACCGCACAAGTAAGCTCATTCCACAGCATGGTCGTACGTCGTAGGTACAGATTTTTGTATCACAAGTTCGATATATATGAGAGAAAAAAATTGTAGATCTAAATATTAAAACATAAATATTATGTTGTTTAATATTGCCCCACCTATATTCTAGTTCCACCAAGGGTATATTTATTCTGTTGGTTTTTGGCAAATATTTACATAAACATATATAATATACTAATGATTGAAGAAACTATAATATAAAAAGGCATAAAAGGCATTTATTTTCTCAAAATTGATTCCTTTAGAATTCTTTTTGATGTCATTTCTAATAACTACTAGATACTGCTAACGCTTCGGAAACAAATGGCATTCTGAGAGAGAAGAAGCGGTGCAAGAAACTCTCCCAGCATTCTTTTTTTGCGCTCTTTTCAATAAAAATATACAATATTGTACAGTCATTTCTATCGCTATAAAATAATCACAATCTAGTCCCAGGCCTTCCGATCATTTAGATATTCAGTAGTGGAGTAATAGAATTTGCGACAGAGCCATTTTTTTTATAAAACATTTAATTTTATTTATAGATAATGCCTGAACAGTGGCTGGGACTTTATTATAGAAGTGTATACATTTACCCTTAAAGCTATTATGTATCTTATGAAGCCTACAAGAATTAGTTACAAGCAATCCCTTATTTCTAGTGTTATAATAAAAAAAAACTATTAATACCAAGAAGGTTACGATTTTTGTGAACGTATATTAAGTTTTCATAAATGTACTGACAGTGAACAGTCATAATATTAGTTTCTTTAAATTTTTCTTTGAGAGACTGTCTATAACCAAGCTGATATATAGCACGAACAGCTCTCTTTTGCAGAGCAAACACTATATCAATGTCAGCAGCATGACCCCACAGTAAAATACCGTACGTCATGATGCTGTGAAAATAACTGAAGTACACCAATCTAGCGGTCGCAACATTAGTGTACTCTATGTTTCTAACAGCATATGCCGCAGAACTGAGTCTATCTGCTAGTTGGGCAACATGTGCACCCCACTGAAGCTTTTTATCTAACGTGATACCCAAAAATACCGTAGTGTCCACAAGTTCCAATTTCTGGTCATTTATAAGTACGTTGGTTTGTACCTCTGCTGTGTTTGGTGTAATGAACCGTAAACACTTGGTTTTTTTACTGTTTAAGTGCAGATTATTCGTCTCAAACCAACGCACTATCTTTGAGAGTGCATTGTGTACCTCGTCATCAATATCTGCACTTCGTTTCACTTAAAATATAAGTGAAGTATCATCAGCAAACTATACAATCTCATGGCTATCATCTACCACAAACGTTGGATCGTTAATATATATAAGAAACAAGAAAGGACCGAGAATAGAACCCTGCGGAACACCTATTCCCACAGGTTTACCCAAAGACCGTTTGCCATTTACATCGACTATTTGAACTCTTTCGCTTAAATAGGACTTTAACAGATTAAGCGCTCTATTTTTCACTCCATAATGCTTTAGTTTTAAGAGTAAAGTTTCATGGTGGACGCAGTCAAATGCTTTGGACAAATCACAAAAATGCCCAATGCCCAATGCATCCTGTGACTCTTCCCAGGCGTCAAAGATGTGCTCAATGAGTCTAGTACCCGCATTAACCTATGATAAGCCCCTAGTGAAACCAAATTGATTTTTGTTCATTAATTTACAAAAATGCATTTGTAGCTGTTGAAGCAAAAGTTTTTCAAAAATTTTACTAAAAACAGGCAGCACTGAAATAGGCCTGAAATTAGCAGGGTCAAAAAAACTGCCCGATTTAAACAAAGGTATAACTTTGCTGTATTTCATGAGGTCAGAGTACACACCCTCATCTATGCATTCGTTAAATATTATTGCTAATTCAGGTGCTATAATGTCAAGTATGTATTTTACAATATTAGCCGAATGACCCCATAGGTCTTTTGTATTTTTAGGTTAATTAATTTGAAGATTTTTATTATATCGCTACCTGTAACACACTTAAATTTCAATTCAGTGGAAGATACTGGTACGTGTAATTTAACCATATCATGTGCTGCTTTTGGTGAAGAGTGAAGGTCTTTGGTCGTGATAATCGGGATTTCGGAGAAGTATTTGTCAAATTCATTTGCAATTTCTATTTCCGAATTAATAACGCGATTATTAAGATTTAAACAGATAGAGGTGTTACGGCAATTCGATCTACCAGTATCATTGTTAATTACACTCCAAGTCGCTTTTACTTTATTATTACTGTTTTTAATTTTATCTGCAATGAAACGTGTTTTCGCTTCATGACAAAGTACTTTAAAGAGCTTGGAGTATTTTTTTTACATATATTTTAAATTCTTCACTATTTTTGTAATGTTTCTCATAATAAAGGTCATATAAGCGTTTACGACTTTTGTGGATACCCATTGTTGCCCAATCATTAAAACAATGTTTGTTGTTTACTGTCACCGTTACTGGAGTAAAAATCCTGTCAAATTCCTTACAGAAGGAATTGAAGACTAAGTTATAGTGAAAATTAGCAGTTTCACCACAATTAATTTAAATCTACATAACATGTGTTTGCTTTATTAAGACTTGGAATTACAATAAATATTGTTTTGACATCACATTAACAAATCCATAAAACAGCTTATATGTTGTTTCAGTTTTACAATACAATTTTAGAACAATATGTAAACTCGTGGTATACCAAGATAACACTGCAGCCATTCTTTGTCGATGAGCTTCGGTATCAGCTGAGGTACGCGTCTGCGTTGTTACTGAGAAGAGCCTTAAAGGTATGTATGTGGATATAAAACACAAACTAAATCCCCGCGCGTTGAGAATGGGACAGATCGCCATGTTGGTGACTGTCCGGGTAGACACTTATTCTCACTAGTCGCACTACCTTCAATAAATATACCATATGATTCATCTGTAACATAATATTTAATGTTATTAACTCTTTATTATATTTTGTAATAATAAATCAATTATTGGCATAAAGTTATGAATTAAATTGCTTTTTTTTATAGTTAAAAACTGCATAGATTGTATAGCTAAATATTTTGTAAAGTGCGGTTGTTGTAAATATTGATTTACAGGAGCTCTTTAGCTTTCTCTCTACTTTTATCATCAAGCTCGATTATTCCGACGTGCCTAATAAGATGATAAAATTTACAACATTTATATTATAAGTTTAATATTTTGACTTAAATCATTTATTATTTTTTATTTGATAGAATTCTCGTAATACTATAAATAAATAATATAAAAAATATCTTATATCCGCGATAATAATGTTTTAAAATTATCAAGTTCAATTCCTATTGAAAAAATATGTTGTTATTTTTAGATTGATTATGCCAAACTAATAACTGAGCGGCTAGTGCCCTGTGCGCTCAGGCACTACAGTGTCGTGTCGACGGGACACAAACCCAGCATCCATGTTGCAGCTAGCAATCGAAGCGCAGAACTCAGATACCTGAGATGCCTGACGGAAGCCATATTGCCGTATCTCCTGCGGTCGACGGAGACCAAAAATCCGTGAGTACTTTCAAATTCAGAAATCATCCAATACATACCTGATTACGGAGATTGGGTTTTGATTCCCGTTTCTGTTGGATTCTGTCGACAAATGTCGAGTAAGGTGTTGTTACAAGAATTTTCGAAGTGTGAATGGTACTTTGTAATTAGGGATCAAAAAAGGATGCATGGTCAGTGGCCGCGTTTGTGCTCTTGTTAGGTTTGTATTGAAGTCTCACGTTCCGCGCATGCGTGAAGGAACGAGACGTGTAGAGGCCACTTTAACAATGTTATTGTGATATTACGAGAAATACCACCTAAAGCTTTTAAATTTTCAATCTTGGTTAGAATTGCAAACGATTGTTATTTCAATATTTCCAGTTTTAAAATTACTTATTTTATCAGTGTCTTAGAAATGACTTTATGCCCCCAGTTAACCCTTCTTCCTGGCCCAGTTATACAATCTGTTTTTTTTATGGAAGAGGAAGACAAACGAGCGTACGTGATCACCGTCGCCCACATTCTCTTGTAACACCAGAGGAATTACAGGAGCATTGCCGGCCTTTTAGAAAGGGAAACGTGCTTTTTTTTATCGAAACACCGCACAAGGAAGTTCATTCCACAGCTTGGTTGTACGTGGGAGTAAGTTTCTTGTAAACCGCACTGTGGGGATGATATTCTAATTTATTAATATTACTCATTTAATCAGTGTTTTAGAAATGTCTTTGAATGACGTTAGCACTGAGTTTAGGTACTCTTATTCCTGGCCCAGTTATATATTATATCTTTAAACGAGCAATAATTGTATACAGGGTGTCCCAAAACTCAACGATAACCTGGTACCGGGCGAGAGGCCAAGGTATACCAGTTATGAAAAAAATAAGAAAAAAAATGTATGTCACTTAGTCAAGCGATGACAGACATTTTTCGAAAATGTTAAAAATTTGACACCCTTTGTCGCATTTTTAGGTACTGTGATCGCAATTTTCACAATTTTACAGAGGTTTTTTTAAAAATGTTATCTCAAATAACAGTGCTATTAATGGTAACCACAAATGAAAGTAATATTGATTGTTAACTAAGTAAAATAAATTAAATTTTGACGAGTTATGGTTTATAAAATTTATGTCAGTCAACTTTGACACTCTACGTTGGAAAAAAATTGTACTACACTACCTATGGCAAGTTTTTTTAAAAGATGGCCCATTTAGTCTAGATTTCAAAATAGTACAACACTTGCCACTTTTCTTGCCAATCAAACTGCTTTTTCGTATGCTATGCGTAGGGATCCCTCAGTAAAAAAATACCTGATATTCTTTTTTTTTAAAAGTTCGAAGTCTCCATTGTTTGTAATGAACAAAAGTGATAAAAAGAAATGGATAGTAGTTATGGTATTTGTCAAAACGAGACGTCACTATCCGTGCCACTCACAACGACTCATCAGTCGTTCATAATAAAATTTAAACAATAACATTTAGTACGCATCGTTTCTTCGTTTACTGCGCATCTCTCGTAATCGTGTTACTTTCGTACTATCGACTCTGGCTTGTGTTACCCTGGACTTGATACTCTATCCGTACTTGACGACTCTGGCTTTGTTTTTTGGACTTTGTGCTGTGCAAACTGTGTGTGAACAACATGCCGCATTTGTACACACCGCAAGAATATGCAAATATGCATCTTATCTACGGTGAGTGCCATTGTAATGCCTCTGCGGCAGCTCGACTGTATCGGGAGATACCAGATTATAGTGTCTTCCAAAATGTGCACGCATCATACTCGGAAGGACGATTACCCAGTGCTCGTACATCTGGTGGGAGACCTCAAGGAAACTACGACGCTGAAGTTTTGAATGAAGTTGAAAATGACCCCAGTACCTCAGTACGTGCGATTGAAATTGCAACGGGTGTGGCGAAGAGTACCGCACATCCAATTTTAAAACGATACGATTTTCATCCTTTCCATGTACAACGTGTGCAGAGCTTGTTACCACGTGATCACGCACCCAAAGTTGATTTCTGCAGAACCATGTTAGCGAAAATTCGTGAAGATCCGGATTTTCTAAATAAAGTTTTGTGGACTGACGAATCGACATTTAAAAGAGATGGTTATTTAAACTTACATAACCTTCATAGTTGGCATACGGAAAACCCGCATTTGATGCGTGAGGATCGATCCCAATACCAATTTAAAGTCAACATGTGGACTATTAAATGGTCAAATAATTGGACCATTTGAATTCACTGAAAATTTGGATGGCGCCACCTACTTGCATTTTCTTCGAAATGATTTGCCGACATTGCTAGAAGATGTACCACTCAACATCTACAGAGAATTGTGGTATCAACAAGATGGCTGCCCAGCACATTATGCCCGGCCTGTAAGAGAATATTTAAACGAATTATATCCCGGTAAATGGATCGGACGCCTTGGACCAGTTTCATGGCCCCCTCGGTCCCCAGACCTGAATCCAGTAGATTTTTTTACTGGGGATGCATAAAAGAAAAGGTCTACTCAAAACCAATTCAAAATGTAACAGAATTGCGCCAAAAAATTGATGCAGCATCAGAAGAAATCACAATGCGAGGAGATTTGCAAGACTGGTGAACAGGTCATTTCTGAGGCGATGCAGAGCTTGTATTCGTGCTGGAGGGAAACAATTTAAGCATCTGCTTTAATTTTAGGAGGATAATAAAGTGTTAAATAATTTACCGTTTTATTTTGATTAAATTTTCCATGAGTTCCTTTCGCAAAAAATACGAAATAGCAATTTTATTGGCAAGAAAAGTGGCAAGTATTGTACTATTTTGAAATCTAGACTAAATGGGCCATCTTTTAAAAAAACTTGCCATAGGTAGTGTAGTACATTTTTTTTCCAAGGTAGAGTGTCAAAGTTGACTGACATAAATGTTATAAACAATAACTCGTCAAAATTTAATTTATTTTACTTAGTTAACAATGATTATTACTTTCATTTGTGGTTACCATTAATAGCACTGTTATTTGAGATAACATTTTTAAAAAAATCACTGTAAAATTGTGAAAATTGCGATCACAGTACCTAAAAATACGACAAAGGGTGTCAAATTTTTAACATTTTCGAAAAATGTCTGTCATCGCTTGACTAAGTGACATAGATTTTTTTTCTTATTTTTTCATAACTGGTATACCTTGGCCTCTCGCCCGGTACCAGGTTATCGTTGAGTTTTGGGACACCCTGTATAAATATTTAACGATTTTAATGAAATTTAGTATACAGGTAGTTTCCGGGACGAGAAATCGATCTAGTTAGGTTTCAATTTTAAAAATTGTAATTTTATCCGTGTTTTAATGAGAAACTGCTACAATAACATTTGAATAAAAAGGTAAATTTCGCATCTATGTACAAGACTATAATAGCCCAGATGGGGCATTGGGTGATCCGGAAAGCAGATGACCCCGGTTCGAATCCAGGTGTCCTATTAATATTTTATTTTTTCAATCTTTGTACCTTCTTAAAAATCTGAGCAATGCTCAGTCGTCGAGGTACTTATAGTTATAGTCTGTTATAGGGGATAGGGAGTATTTCAATTTTGATGATAGATATTGAGATTCAGACGGATTGCAATCACTGGTTAAAAGTATCTTACCTTTCAGGGTGTTCAAAGTATTAATTCGCGAGATATTCGCTGGGTGGGTTCTGCTGTCTCTCACAGACGTGCTGGCGGATCCCTACATCCTCAATATGCTCATTATATTAGCAACTAGTAAGGAAACAATGGCACAGTTGCCTGCTACACCCAATTATAAGGTAAGAACGTTAATTTAGAACAGAATAGACCACGATATTTGTCCATTCTTGTCTTACGTGATCCATTTTTCATACAGCAACAGTTCAGTTTCATTAAGTCTCAATATAGAATCACAAATGAGTAGGTGCACGGTTCATTCGGTTTCTTTCAGTGAGGTCTTGAAATTGTTTCTGGTCAATTCCCAGTTTTCAGCGAAGCCGTAGGTACTACTGATATGTCGATCTTTGTGCTATTTTCTCTTATTATTATATATCTATTTTGCCCTCGTCAACTTGAGATATAAGATGTTAATTCTCATTTGCCCAGTAATTTCACTAGCTACGGTGCCCTTCACACCGAAACACAATAATGCTTATACATTACTGCATCACGACAGAAATAGGCGCTGTTGTATCACCCATAATCTACCCAGCATCCTGTGCAAAGCCCCAGACCTCCCACTGGTAATAACCCGGACCAAATAAAAAAGAAAGAAAGAAAAATATGTGTCTATAGTACGATTAAAAGCGCAAGACTGATACATATTAGACACAATATTAATTATAACAATTGAATCACAAGGTGGAATTTCTGGAGACATTCGTCCGACAGTCCGAGTCCGTGTACATGAAGCGGGCTAAACTACTGCACATAGAGCTTGAACTGTTGGTGAACGAGCAACAGCACTTCTACGCTTTCATGCAGCATCTCAAGACCACATACAACATTCACGTGCTGCAGTTCTATAAGGATATTAGTAAGTATAACAAATTCTTTCGCTTTCATTTGAAAACTTACCTTAGATACTGTAACGCGTGAGTCCTCACTCACACGCGGGATCGTTGCGAAATAAAAAAATCTTCTTCTTTAATACATAATATGAATATATAATATGTCTGCTTACTGCGAAAACCGAATAAATGCACTTTTTTACGAAATTGAGTTAAGAATACAGTTACGTGTAATTTTAAACGCTCTTTCGACTGGTAAAATCGAATAAATGATAAGCACCACTGTTACAAAGTTCCGTAGAATGAAATCCTTATAAGTATACACATTTCGGATAAAATATAAAGGAAAAACATGATAAGCAATCATATTATACAAATGCGCAAAAATATATATAGCTAAATAATTATATGCATATTTATGAGTTTTTACAATACGGACTAAAATAGTAGTATGAATAAGACATTATCAGTAAAAATCTATTAAAAACACTTACTTTACATTCTCGGGTGATATTCTACTCGTAAAATAGTTTAGACGTACTTAAATGTATTTACTTGTAGTATGATTATAAGCACTGTTCCATTTTTCGACAGCCAAAACATAAATACATTTTAACGGTTTTATCTGTAGAAAGTTTTTGGATGTTTCCAAGATTTGTCTACAGCGAATAACTCATAAATGCACATTGCCGGTTTTGCATGTAAGAAATTTTAAAACTGCGCGCCCGCCCACATGTGCTCCAGAAAAAAAGTTTTAAAAGTGGTTTAAAGTGATATAGACATAGTATTTTGTGTGTAACATGGAATCAAGAGGCAAACGACTTGTATCTATGATAAACAAACGTGAAATGGTACACAACGGTAAGTAATTTAAATTTTTTTTTTTTCGATTTTGAGGTTAGGTATGTTATAGTTTTTGTATAAAATATACGGTACGATGTTACATGTTCAAGAGTCAAGTTATCATATTAGTCAATTATTAACGTTAATCTACCGCTGTTCATAAATAATCATATTTCATTCAAAAATTAAAAGTTGTTTAATATCTATCTATTAGAAAATCCCGTTTATTGAATATACCTAGTTGTTTTAAAAAAACTTCTTACGAGGGCCTTTTTCCATCATGCTATCACAGTATCCATACTTCCATACTAATATTATAAATGTGAAAGTGTGTCTGTCTGTCTGTCTGTCTTTATCTAACTCAGTTGTTATTTTTCAGATGATCGAGATACAGGGCCTTCTACTTCAAGTTCGTCTTCCATACTGAGCGAGTCAAAAGCAAAAATAGTAGCAGAAATGGAGCGCATGTTTGACAGTGATGATTCTGCTGCCGATCCCAATTATGAACCGGACCCAGATTCAATAAGTCTGATCCGGACAGAGGATCTTTTATTTAATATTGATGACCAACGCTATGCTGGCGACGAAGAGATCTTAGATGATCTTTTGAACATAGGGGAAGTTGCAGTTCAATTACCGAAAGAGGGAGATGAGTGTGCACATCAAATCGTGAATTCTATTTGTGAGATTTTACTAAAAAATGTATTCAATATTACATGTTCGAGGACACGTTGGAAGAAAGCTCATCCTGAGAACTGGAAAGTCAATATTACCAAAAAAAGGCGTGCTGAAGGACTTCCTTACACTCCAAGGAAGAAACAAAGAAGTGCAAAGCTTCCTAAAGCTATCAATTGCGACAAATGTTTTTATAAATGTAACGAGATATCACCTGAAGAAAGGGAGTCCTTATGTCGTTATTATTGGAATTTAAGTTTCATTGAAAAAAAGAATTTTATACTGAATAACGGGTCTGTTGATACCCCTAAAAGAGTTCTTGCTGTGCGTGGAACAAAAAAACAACGCGAATTTACTAAAAAATGCTTCCTTTTTCATAATGGGCACAAAAAACAAGTATGTCAAAAGTTTTTTTGCTACACTTTATGTACTTCTTCTCATACAATCAATAATGCCATTAGAAAGCGCAACGAGCTATGCGTATACAAAGGAAATAGAGTCCATTCCATGCATGGAACCACATTACATAAGGCAAACATCTAAACGCCTTTATCTAGATGCCTCGTTGTCCATCTCTAAATGCACAAACTTTATAAAGAAAAATGCACTGAAAATAACATGGCCCCAGTCAGCGAAATAACGTACCGAAGGATATTCTGTAATCACTATAATTTCAGTTTCTTTGTTCCAAAGAAGGATCAATGTTTAGTATGTTCGAACTATAACAAAGCGCAAGAAGGTAATAAAGCCGAATTAAGATTGGAGTTTGAGGAACACATAGCAAGAAAGGAGCGCTGTAATTCATAAAAAGCGAAGGTCAAGGAGAGAGCATCGCTGGATAGTTTCGCTGTGTTACGTTTGACTTGCAGGCTGTGTTACAGATACCTTCTGGACTAATAGGGCAACTTTATTACTATCGAAAACTGTGTGTGTACAATCTCTGTATTTATGAAGCTGCTCTGCCAAATGACGCTTATTGCTTCGCCTGGTCTGAAGTAAACAGAAAAAGGGGTTGTTCCGAAATTGGAAGTATTTTATTTCATTATCTTTCCACGTGTATTCCGCCTCATGTCACTGAAGTGTGTCTATATTCCGACACATGTGGTGGACAAAACCGAAATCAGTTTGTCGCTGTTTTGCTTTTATTTGCTGATCAAAATATTAGTCATTTAAGAAAAATTGAGCACAAATTTTTAGAGTCTGGACATAGCTACATGGAGGTTGACAGTATGCATAGTAGCATCGAAACAGCAAAAAAGAATTCTGAAATCTATTGCATGCCTGACTACCTGTCTATTTTCAAGCGCGTTAGAGCACAAAAAAAAGTACACGTTGGGAAAGAATCATACACTAAATTGCCCTATAAAACCAAAGAAAATTCAAATACCACGAATTCTATGATTTAAAAAAACTGGCAGACGAAACCATTTTCAACCTCTCTCTGGGTCGTGGCGGAAGGACACCGATTCCAAAAATAACAATAATGGTATCTAGAAATATATTAATTAATTAGATTGTATAAAAATACGAAATTATTTTTATACTTTTTAGTGCACATTATATCTATTGTTTTGGAATAGTGTTTTTGAAGTCGGTTGTTTTTTTGTTAACTTTTATTTTATTTTATGATTTTTAGTGAATCTGAAGTACACTAAATAACAATTTGTCTAAATATGTGTAGATATACTAACATTTTAATGCAGCAATGAACGTAGGTGCTTTGCAATTACAGACAGAAATTCTGCCACAGATCGCACCCTTACTGTAAGTCGTTAAGGAGTCCCATTGATCATATTCGACTACGACAATTACTTGACCATATCTATGTTATTGTAGATGACTTAAATATCCGGATAGCATAAAAAAGATTCAGCCGAGTATCGTTAATTTGCTCCTAAGAATTGAAGAGCTCCGTTACTATGTCATGGATTTCGTAATCAGAACCTAACCAAACTCTCACCAAACTATCTTTGAAGTATATCCTTTCCAATAAAAAAAGAATCATCGAAATCATCAATCGCGATTATGAGTTATTCGTAAATTTATCATGTATAGCAAATTTAAGACTTTTATGGTTTTCTCATGGATGCCATTGTCAGATCTGGACCAAATTACAATGGGACCACACGGGAAGCACCAGCTTTCAAATAAGAATTATCAAAATCGGGTTCACCCACGCGAAACTTTTGAGGTAACAAACATAAAAAAAATGAACATGCCGACGAATTGAGAACCTCCATCTTTTTTGGAAGTCGGTTAAAAATAAAATATTCTGTAACTTTACGGCCAACCTTATAAAAAGGAGTTCTAATATACAGATAAGAACTAGTACATATATACAGTAGTACCGTGATATAACACCTGCGCTTGGTGTACTCGTTGCACTGTTATTTAAGGTGTACCCGGATACCCAAATAGGTGTACCCGGATGATTACTGCATATACAGTTAGTTGAACTGCTACTGGACTAGTAAGTGCTTGTCCAATTTTAGACCAAAGAAATATGATATTGAATATAGACTTAAAAGTATAAATAAACACACAGCAATAAATTAAATCAGTTTTAGTTATTATCCGACTTCAAAAAGGAGGAGGTTATCAATTCGATCGGTATTTTTTTTTATGTATGTACACTGATTACTCTGAGATTTATGATACGATTTACGTAATTCTTCTTTTGTTTGATGCGAAATAGATTTGATCCCATAAAAATTTTACAAAGTTTGGCCCAGTAGTTTTTATTTCTTCTTCAAAGCTATCAATATAAATAATAGTATAAACAGTAACACATACAAATAATAGTATTTTATTAATATTAAAGGTAAAGGTTTGCATAAGAGGTGTTTTAAATTAAATTTTTAGTTATTTGATACTTTTCAGTTTTTGAAGTCGGTTTTTTTAAACGTAGTTTTTTATTTTATTTTGCAACGTTAACATCAAATATAAATTTTTGAGTGAGAAAATTTAAATGTTTTAACATTAAAAAAAACCATCAATAGTAAAATAAAGTATGACATCTGAATGCAAAATAAACGAATGATTTCAGAATCGTTTCAGTCGCGGATATTGAATCCGGAGCTGACGTCACAGGAGCAGGCCAACCTTCACCGCGAGGCGACTGAGCTGTACCTGCGATACATCGCGGTAAGCATGCCGCGGGTGGAACTGCCAGACGCGATGCAACTCGAACTGAAAGAACTCCTCGACGCTGGACCGGATGCCGTCAAACGGTAAGTCTCCTGAAAAATCTTTACAGGCGTGTAAATTTTATTTGAAAGCATTTAACTACAAAAAAAGATCAAAGGCAATTTATACCTAAATAATTAAAACTAAATTTACATTTTATAACTTTCAAACATCTCTTTTTGGTTTGCAACAATTTCCATTGTATACCTTGTATGTCTTGAGAAAACCTTTTCCAGTTTGCTTGATCGTGACTTCTTTTTCCGTCTCTTAGTTACCATTCAGTAACTACTTAGCTCCATTTTTATTACGGGGCACATTTATATGTCACTTCCAAAATTGTTGGTCTATTTATGTCTACATTTTATTAGAGTATTATGTGACACTAAAGGTCAATACAACGTTTGTAGCCAATTATGATGAGTGCACTCCTGAGGGTGCAATACATGCGACGACATGTGCCACATTGCCAGGCGGCATTTCGCTGGAGCATTCTGAAACCAGCCTGCATGTGCCTTCAGGCAGTTTGCCATGTTGGCAAACAATTGGAAAATATTTTAGTCGCCTTCCGACGAGGTAAATGTTGTTGCTGTTTGAGGTTGCATTCTGACGTCAGTACGGTGCGGAAATTGCTCATTTTTTACATTAGGCCGTAATACTTTTCTATCGTTTCAAATTGGTAAATTACCGTTGTTTGGTCATGTAGGAGAAAATAAATACGAAAGTATACTACACAAATTTATACATTGTGGATAGAAGAAGTGTTGGGTGGGATCGGCCTGCGCTGAAACGGGGCTAGGTCGAGTGTACCAAGAATAAGAACGACGGTATTAAAGGGTGGATATGTGAGTGGATGAAGCCAATCAAGATAATCAGTACTGTGGATGGATATTGTGTAATGGAAGTCCTTATAATCTCTGCTTCATGACAAGCACGTTTGTATTGTATTTTTGTTACATATGAATTGTTTTAGTTTACAGACGAGTCGCGCTCTGTACCAAGCGGCGAGACAATCTCACGCCGTGCTGGAGAAGGTTCTGATGCCGAGGTTCCTCCACAGTGATGAGGTAGGCTGCCTGAACACAAGGCTGTGACGAATTGATTATGTATAAGAGTTGAAAAAGGGTTAAAGTTAATATCGTATAAAAGGCTGGTGGCAATTTTTATAACCAGTTTTTGGCCAAGATCATGTAGAGGAGACATGACTTATCATAAGGTGAAGTTTTAAAGAAGATATGTACTGGTGAGCTGGCTTCTTTTGAGCCCCTCAGTCTCGTAGCATTTCACGTCCCAGACAGGTGTCTCAGCTCCTGCATTACTTTTGAACTATCGTCCACAAAAACAAAAATGGTGCCGTGCGCTGTGTAATGCACAGGATGTGTAAATCTTTTAACAATTGTTTTCTTAACATCGACATATTTTCGTGCTCCCCTGCTGCGTTGAGACACGTTTTAGAATTATAATAGTTGCCCCAAGTTAAATTTAATTTAACTTGTTTGATGTTTTGTATTAATGTGTATAATGAAATTACTTATTTCTGTGAATGTTTGTGACTGTGTACCACTTAGATTTATCTGTGGAACATGTGTTAGGACGCAACTATATTTATATTTGATATATCTTCCTATATAGTTCGGTTACTGTGATGTGTTAAATCCCAGAATGCTGGCGTCCCTAAATAACCTTCTGGAAAGTGATCAACTCTCATTACGTGATGGTCATGCTATCTTGAAACATGGGTTTCCATGTCATATATTTACATGTATACACCGAGAATGTATTTCATTCCATGTTTTGGTTGTTTATGACATCTTATCCTGATGGTCAGTATTGTTTGAGTTTGTGGCGTGATATAATTCTGCGACATGAATAAAGTCAAATATCTATTTGGAAGCTCTTTATATCCAAAAACGTACATTGAACGAATCAAATTATCAATTTCAGTTCTATAAACTTCTGATTGGTCCAAGAGTACCAACCGGCTACCAAAAACAAATGACCAGGCGTCCTCAAGACAAACAGCGTCTAGGAGCGCGAGTACGGAACGCTATGCGCTCGCAGACGTTGGACGGACAAGTACTGGACTCCAACTCGGAGCTGAGCGAGGACTCCATAGACAATGTCGATATATTGAAGTACTTGGACTCGCTGGCCGCTGAAGATACCTTGGGGGATCAAGATTTGAGCACGTACAAAGTGGTCTTAACTCACGTGGAGATTAGAATGGTGAGTTATTATATATATTTATTGTTCTGTACTAATTTATAGAGGTCTTAATTAAGATTTTTTTGGAAACAATATATATAGATAACCAATGTTATGAGGCCGAAAATTGCACTGTCACCTTTTTTAGTAAGTAAAAGAAGAGCATGGGTAAAAATAAGGTTTATAGATGCAACTTACTATTTATTATTATAAAATGTCTTTTCATATAACCTTACCTGTATATACAGGTGTGTTATCGTTAAGTTTGACCAGGCGATTATAACCGTAACTATTAGAGATTTTTTTTTTTATGGAATAGGAGGACAAACGAGCTTACGGGTCACCTGTTGTTAAGTGATCACCGCCGCCCACAATCTCTTGCATTCCAGAGGAATCACAGGAGCGTTGCCGGCCTTTAAGGAAGGTGTACGCGCTTTTTTTGAAGGTACCCATGTCGTATCGTCCCGGAAACACCGCACAAGGAAGTTCATTCCACAGCGTTGTAGTACGTGGAAGAAAGCTCCTTGTAAACCGCACTGTGGAGGACCGCCACACATCCAGATGCTGAGGATGATATCCTAACTTGTGGCGTGTCGTGCGAAGGTGGAATTCGGCGACAGGAATTAGGTTAAACAGCTCTTCGGAACACTCCCCGTGATAAATGCGGTAGAAGACACACAATGAAGCGACGTCTCTACGCAACGCCAAGTGATCCAGCCGTTCGCAGAGCACTGCGTCCCCGACAATTCGAGCTGCTCTGCGTTGCACGCGGTCAAATGGATCGAGCTGATACTGGGGTGCGCCAGACCAGAGATGACAGAAATACTCCATGTGTGGCCGGACCTGCGCTTTGTAGAGCGCTAGTATGTGGGCCGGCTTGAAGTATTGCCATGCTCTATTAATGACGCCCAGTTTCTTTGAAACCAATTTGGCTTTGCCCTCCAGATGGCCACGGAATTCCGAGAACCAGTATTCCGATACTAGGCGAGGCTTTTAGGGAAGTGTTGTCGAAGAGCGGTGATACGACAAATGGGGTTTTTTTAGTGGTAAACGCGCAAACTTGAGTCTTCTGGGGGTTAAATTAGACAAGGTTAAATTTACCCCATTCCGCGACCTTCTCAAGAGAGGACTCGATAGAAGACACAAGTTTCTCCCGGCACTGGTCGACGATTTCCCGAGAGAGACCTGCATGGCCCGTGTATATGGCATCACCAGTGCTGTCATCTGCATAGCAATGAATGTTGGAGGTGTCCAACATATCATTGATATGCAGAAGAAACAGCGTAGGAGATAGCACACAGCCTTGGGGCATTCCAGCATTCACGGGCTTCGGGTTCGAGCAATGTCCGTCGACAACGACCTGTATGCTGCGCCCAGTGAGGAAGCTGGTGGTCCACTTGCACAAGCTCTCGGGAAGCCCAAATGATGGAAGTTTAGAGAGGAGCGCCTTGTGCCATACACGATCAAAGGCCTTAGCTATATCCAGGCTAACTGCCAGGCCTTCCCCCTTGCTTTCAATAGCCGCAGCCCATCTATGTGTTAGGTATACCAGAAGATCACCTGCCGACCGACCATGGCGAAAGCCGTATTGTCGGTCGTTGATCAACTGGTGACCCTCTTATATATATTAAGATATCAAAAAACTTTAAACTGATATCGAAAGTCCATTACCTAATCAGTAAACTTTTTAAAAATCAAACGAGTAGTATCCAAGATATGATATTAAACACACACAGACGTCTACGAATTTAACTAGTTTATTCAGTAGACTGTGTTCATTTTCTAACAAAATTTTGAAACATGCCACCTAATAATTATGGTGCTTAATATCAACCAGCTACAGCTTTGTACACGTTCATTTCTTAATTAAAATTGGCGTTTGTCGCTGTGACACTATGAGTGTGCTATGCCCTGCTCTGTTTCATTCTCTGCATATTATTCGTATGTTGGATGTGTCCAACATAAATTGCTAAGCAGATAACAGAACTCGAGAACGTCTCTCTCGGAAAATCGCCGACCAGTACCGCAACTGACAAGTTCTCTCGTGAGAACCTGCGAAATGGGGTAAAATGAACCTTGTCCTAATTAATTAAATTAGGTAGGTTTTTAAAACACACGCTATCCGCAACCTAATAGTTCGTTATGTCTGTGGGTGACAGTAATGGGGACAGAAAAGTTTAATGTCCCTATTTATGATCAGTTATGTGATAGCGATTAAATTATTAAAACTTTCGTGAGACATTATTTATTTATTTAAATCGGCTTTACTCACGGTTTATTGGTAAGGGTAAGTTCCGTCTCACACTGCGGATTTGCGCTCGTAGTGCGCGGCTTGACATGGCGGGGGACGCGGGTGCAGTGGGGCTCATGTCGAGCACTTTGATTAATGTCTGATGATCGATCAGCAACCGTCTCCCCGGCGCGGCCCGGTGCGCGTGTTCACCCTGGCCGTGCACCGCGCGCGGCCCACTCTCACCGCGGCCTTCTGGAGCTTGCGGCGCACGGAGCACGACTTCCACCTGCTTCGGGCCAAGCTCACCGAGTTCCACGGAGACCGTTTGCTGGCCCACTTGCCGCTACCATCAAGAAGGTATTTTGGGGAAATATTGTGTTCTGTAAAATATATTAAAAAATTTGTAACCAAAATATATGAACAATACAGGATTCGAACCCGCGACCCCCTCGAGTTCCGTCCGAGTACTCTTCCAACTGAGCCCGAGAGGTCGCGGTTCGAATCCTGCATCGTTCATAAATTTTGATTATAAATTTAATTAATCCCAGAAATTAGCGATATCACTTAAATAATATTTTTTTTTATTATGTCAGTCAGAAACGGACAAGTCAACATTTATTTTTAGTGCTATAATATTTAACTGTGAATATTTAGTTAATTTATCGATTAATTTCTTATAATTTGTATTTCGTAATGAATAGCGCAAGTTCAATATGAAGTGAAAATTGAAGACAAGGAAGTTAAAGTATTGTGTGGATATTGAGGACAATTTTAACTATCTTGGGTTAATGTGTATAATGTGTTACTTTGAATGAGTTTTTAATTCAAAACCTTAAGTGCAAATTAACTAAATAGTTTTTTATAAGTCCCAGATAAATCTATATTTTAATTGGTGAATATTTACAGGGACAATAGCCCTCTGGAAACACTTAGGTACAAATATGAAGACTTCCTTCAGAGGATACTCCAGATAACACTGCTTCAGTCCAGCGAACTATTATATTTGTTCCTTACAGTGGACAATGACTTCGGTCTGGTAGTACAAGCGTCAACTCTCAATGTTTCCCCAGATTTGGGTAACATTTATCAGTCAGTTGCCCATAAGTTGAGAAAAGAGAAGGGACAACATTTGGAGAGCTTCCTCAGGAGTTTCTTGATCTCATCGGACAAGGAGCGATATCAAGCTTTGTGAGTTTATGTGTTTATTTTTTTATTCTCAGGGTGACTACATTTGTGTCACAATTTAATAACTTCTAGCCATTCTCTGGTATGCTGTACCAGAACTATCATATTAATAATATAAATGCATGAAGATTGTGCATATTTACATGATATATTCATAATTAATTTTTAATTTGAAACAAATCTCTTCATTGGGCTATTGTGCTTGTCTGTTCGTCTTCTTACTTAAACCACCTCAGAGTTTGTGCCCCGCTGTTCACTTTATTTGATAGGTAGAGTTTGGTGTAAAAATTAAAGTAATAACTTTTGTGGTTGCAGTTCCGTTAGTCCTCTTATTGGTGATGATGATTAGTTCTGCCTTTGTCGAATTTACTGACATTTGATGTTAAACGTACATAATATGAGTTAATAAACCGAAAAAATACGTGGCGGTCGAGAATTGAATTGCTTGACCTGCATAGTCACTTCAGCCCCTTTAGTAGGTTTCACTCTGTATATGTTTGTTTTAAATTATACAACAATACACATATTACCAGTGGGCTCCTTTGCCCAGGATGCCGTCTAGATTATGGATAATACAATGGTGCCTATTTCTGCCTTGAAACAGTAATGTGTAACCATTATTGTATTTCGATCTGAAGGGCGCCGTAGCTAGTAAAGTTACTGGGCAAATGAGACAACATCTTATGTCTCAAGGTGACGAGCGCAAGAGTAATGCTGCTGTAGAGTTTTTGGATTTTTCAAGAATCATGAGCAGCACTGCATTGTAATGGGCACGGCGTCTCAATTATCATCAGCTAAATGTCCTGCTCTTCTCATCCCTTACTTTTCAACGTTACAGAAAACAAGGAACAACCCGCGACGTAGAGGAAGGGGTTGAAGTAAACGAACGTGAGTCTAACACCGTGATGCAACGCGTGGACAACAGTCGCAATTATATGAACACAATATTCGAGAACAACTTTGATGTACATCCCGTGCCCCAGCGAGCCTCTGCCAGCGGGCATACAGAACTACGAGGATTCACACACTGCCTCATGTATATATGTAAGTATAACATACGTACAACCAGCGGAATTAAAACTAGAGCCAACTCAATAACACAAATTCAAGTACATTTTCACTAAATGTACTTTCGAACGGCGCCATTGTCAAATATTAATTCTCATAAAATATTATTAGAATAAGACGCTAAGAAACAACGAAACAAAGACTTACCATCTTTTCAAATCATCATGCTTAGTCCTAGACTTATGTACGACAGGTGTACGCTTGAATCCGTCTAACTACCGCTCCATCGCAATTAGCCTCCTTCTCTCCCAAGCTATGCTTGTCATAGCTTCTTAATATTTTGAATATTAAACCACTAGCCAACGCACACATTGACATATCATAAGATTGTCAGGTTGTCTTTATGCTAGTATATTATGGTCTATGAGAGACCGCCTTCTTGTTCTCTTCGGAGGATTAAGAGTGTTATCGGCGGCACATGCTCCGTACAATTCAATTTTGTTGTCACCTGTATGTTAAAAATATGGAGCCAGTGAGCAGAATGCACTAGAAATCACTCTCCATTCTTTCTGTTCTTATTATTATTAATTTTATCATTACTTCGAATAGTGCTACTGTGAGGTAGCTTAGGTGACGGTGATCACTCACAATCAGGTAATGAATGTGTGCGTTTATGAGAGAACCTATTGTTTCAGTATTAAAGGTAGTACGGGCGCGCGGTATTGTGGCCTGCGTGCTCGGGCAGTGTCTGGCGCTGTGTGGCTCGGTAGTCGAGCCGGCGGCCAACAGGCTCGCGAACACTTGGCTCGCCGAGCTGCTCGCCGAGCGGAGGCTGGCGCACCTCGTGCGGCTTGGACACGGTTGGTGTACTTATTTGTGTAATCCTTTGGTGATGCTGATTTGTTGTACATTTTTTATCTGATAATAATAGAGATATTTTTGCCAGATTTTGATTTTGTTAGATAATTAATTAATTTGCCAAATTGGCTTCAAAGAAACTGGGCGTCATTAATAGAGCACGGCAATACTTCAAGCCGGCCCACATTCTAGCGCTCTAGAAAGCGCAGGTCCGGCCACACATGGAGTATTGCTGTCATCTCTGGTCTGGCGCACCCCAGTATCAGCTCGATCCATTTGACCGCGTGCAACACAGAGCAGCTCGAATTGTCGGGGACGCAGTGCCCTGTGAACGGCTGGATCACTTGGCGTTGCGTAGAGACGTCGCTTCATTGTATGTCTTCTACCGCATTTATCACGGGGAGTGTTCCGAAGAGCTGTTTAACCTGATTCCTGCCGCCGAATTCCACCTTCGCACGACACGCCACAAGTTAGGATATCATCCTCACCATCTGGATGGGTGCCGGTCCTCCACAGTGCGGTTTACAAGGGGCTTTCTTCCACGTACTACAAAGCTGTGGAATGAGCTTCCTTGTGCGGTGTTTCCGGGACGATACGACATGGGTACCTTCAAAAAAAGCGCGTACACCTTCCTTAAAGGCCGGCAACGCTCCTGTGATACCTCTGGTGTTGCAAGAGATTGTGGGCGGCGATGATCACTTAACAACAGCTGACCCGTACGCTCGTTTGTCCTCCTATTCCATAAAAAAAAATTGTGATTTATATAAAAATCTTTTTTTAATCAAAATATTTTATGAAACGATTCTAATAAATTATTCAGTTTGATATTAATGTTAACACATTCGGTGCTGAAACACAACAACTATGGTTTATCGACCTTCAGTGTGGGGCGTTATTTATACATCTGTTGCGTTTACAAAATGGTCTAGACACTCGTGCGTTTTAACACGCTCAATACGTTGTTTGGGATAGCGAGTTCGTTATAATATAGCATGTCTCAAATTGCTCAACGCGGTATTTTGCAGTTAGATAACATTAACATTTAAGATTTTTAACCTATATTATATTATGAAGTGATTATCTATAGAATTGAATTCACGCATATTTATATACATACACAATGCTTGGAAAATAAATAATAACTAAGAAATACGTTTTATTATAAATACCTACAAAAATTAATGTGATTCTTAAATTTAAAAAAAGAAGATGATTACTGTTTCTTTATTTATTTTTATTTATTTATTTACAACACTTACGTCTAGCATTACAGGAATATTCCTAATGCGCTAGTGTAACGTTCACCTTAAAAAATAATGTAACATTTAAAATGAGCATTAATTAAAAAATAAAAATATAGAGATACACTTAATCTTACAATATATCATACTTAAGAAACCTAATCTTATAATTATTATTTATTGCTATCATAACATATAGCCCACATTGCAATCCTTGTGAGTTCACTCAGAGTGCAACGAAACAGGTCGATCTGTTCGGCCACGACGTTAAGTGTATCAAGCGCGCGTACCAGCGGCGCCTTGTGGAGCAGGTTGGTGATCCCGCGGCTGTGACGGTCTACGCCTCTCGCAGATTCACCTCCTCTAATACGTCCCCATTCAATATCTTATTATTTTAAAAATATAAAGAACAAGCGCTAATTCCCCTCTAGACCTTATTTCATTGTATCCGACCATACCCAAAACAAATAGTGTAGGGTACATTAATGGGTAAAATGGGTAAACCCCATAAAGCCTCATGTATAAGAATCTGATAAATTTGTTTTGTACCCGCTCCAACATAAGACTATTTAGCCTCATGTGGAGCCCAATTGACTGCGTTACTTTCCAATTGACTCCTTACCAACGTGTTGTATAATGCTGTAATAGCGCTTATGTTAGTGAAACCACTAACGTTTCGAAGCAAGAAACCCAAATTTCTGTAAGCTTTCTTACAACAATGTATAATATGATCACGAAACGAAAGCTCAGTGTTTAACCTGACTCCTAAATCTCTGTCATCTGAAACTCTCGACATTGGTATCCTCTCCATATTATAATTATAACAAATAGGGGCCCGTAATTTAGAGAAAGTGATGACTGTACATTTTGATCTATTAAACTGTAATAGATTGTCCTGGCTCCATGTCACCACTCTGTCTATATCTTGTTGCAGCTTTACACAGTCATTTTCGCCATTCAAAGCCAGAGAGAGCTTGAGGTCGTCCGCAAATAACAAACATTTAGCATCCTGGACCACCTGCGGTAGATCGTTGATCATTAAAATAAACTACAAGGGCCCTAGGTTGCTGCCCTGACTGACACCTGACCTTGTGAAATATGGTTCGGACTTTCGGCCTTTATATTCCACATATTGCTGCCTATCTCTCATATAGCTCGCAAAAAAGGTTAGTAAATGTGGCGTGAACCCGACTGATGTTAACTTTTTGATCAATACATCGTTATCGACTAAATCAAAGGCTTTTCGAAAATCAAAGTATGCTACATCAGCCTGTTCTCCACCGTCCACTGCTGGAACTATATGAGACATATAGCCGAGAAGGTTGCTAGTAGTGCTTCTCGAAGGCATAAATACATGTTGAGACTCTGATAGTTGAGCACTAACTTGAGTATAAATACTACTATGAATGGCCGATTCTAATATTTTCGCTGCAGTTGACAACACTGCAACTGGCCTGTACCCCTCCACCTGTGTTCCACCTTTACCTTTCGGCACTGGGACGACTCGGGTCACTTTCCACTTCTCGGGAAACACAGCTGTCTTCAGACACTGATTTATTGTATTTATGAAGTAACGGCTCGGCCAGGACAGACCGGCAGTCTTTAAATATATAAGGTGGTATACCATCCGGCCCCGCAGACTTCTTCGGCTTAAGTTTTTTAGGTGCCTGTCTTACCTCGTCTAAGGTCAAGTGGTCTATGTGTACGTGTATCCGCGCCGCTCCGTTCACTCCACCCGCTGCCGCTACCGCTGCGCTAACATTCAATTCGGCTTGCTGTGAACTATAGACTGAATGGAAGTACTTGCCAAACTCTACAGCGCATTGCTCGTCGGTCAATAACACTCCACTCTTCAAAATTTTTAGCGGACCCCTACTACTTTTTTTTGATTTTACGTAGTTCCAGAACGACATCGGATCCTTAAGTAGCTGGTTCTGAACGCGACGCTTATAATGCCGGTGGGTGAAATCTATCATGGCTTTAACACTCGCCCTACACTGAGCGAACACTTCGTAATCATACCTGGACTTACTCGCCTTGTACCGTCGGTGAAGCTTTTCTTTTAGTTCTATGTTGCGAACTATTTCAACCGTGTACCATTCGGGGTAAATGTACCTCGAGGCTACCGGACTTCGCTTTTTTTTTGGAACGCAGTCATCGGTGATAAATGTAAGAATGTCATAGAAACAGTTCAAACTTTCCTCCAACTCTAAAGCGTACAATATAGACCAGTCTACCGCCGAAATAGCCGAATACAATGATGGGAAATCAGCCTTATAGAATATCCAACCAGTTGGCTGGGCTAGTGATGTACGTACGCTTGCATCGGGTGGACACGCGTCGGTCTGCCGATGCGAGGTCAAGGTCACCGCAATCTTGAGAGGCGGGTGGTGCGCGTCCACCGAACTTAAAACTAAGTCCAGATATCTGAAATTACAATTCCCTACTTTGTTGCTCTGAATGAACTCGCAATAAGTTTGAAATTATTCAAAATAATTATTAATGGACGTAGAACACGAATATAAATTAAAATCTCCTACAACTACTACTTCACTAATTTTTTACAGTATTCCTCAATAATACTAAACAGTAGCATATATTCCGTATCACTAGTGCTAGGCGGTATGTAAACTATACATAACAAAAACAAGAATCTCTCACGCATATAGACACTCGCACAAGCTAGTTGACGTCACTGTGTACTCGCCGCAGTTCGAAGTGCGGTGTGGCCACGAGAAACTCGCTGCCCTGCTTACGTCCATCTGCCCGGTCACACCTTATAATAGCGTAACCAGGCGGAATTATTTCTGCATCATAAATAGATTTGTTGCATCCCGTTTCCGTGATTGCAAATAAATCCGAATTTGCAGAAGCCAACCCCGCATAAAATTCTTCTAATTTATTTTCTATTTATATTATTCGTTTCTTCTTCCGCTTGCATTCACTCTCTCGTCCATTTTTCTTTTCCTATTTCCTAATCCTTTATCTAAACAAAACTTCCTATATATAAAAAAAGATTGCTACACTTTTACACAAGTAACGCAACGATATTTTACAATACAAAGTACTAGCTACAATAATTAACAATAAGACGACATAACATTTGAATGTTACGAATCAGTGCTGACAACTAATTACGAAGCGATTTCCTTGGTTTAATTTAATTTGAACCTGATAATAATAATGTATCTATTTGTTACAATATGGTATTATTGTTGTCATCACGCAGCTTTTAAATGACAGGATTATGTATATACCTTTTTGTTTTATAATGATTTGGCGTGTTTTCATACATACTATACCTATTCATTGGATGTAGTTGCAAATATATTGTTGCACAGTGCAATTGTAAGGTATAAAGGCACATGTTACCTGCAGTGTTAATAATCACACTATTAAAATTGATCAATTAAAATCGATATTTATTTATTCGATTTCTTTATCAATTATTTGGAAACGTCTATGTCACTGTAAAATGTCAACATACAAATCAACTTCCGTTTGTATATGCGTGTGCGTTTTCAATTTGTATTTCTCTGTTATTGCTATTTAACCGACGACTAAGCTTTTAAAATGGACAAATACGATTTTACAAAAAAGAGATGTTTTCTTGTTGGGTCAATAATTGCCAATAATAATAATGCATGCCAATTGATGAAAAATATTGGAAATATAATAATATTATTTGTTAACATTTATAATTTATTATTTAGTTCTAACAACTAATTTAAAATAGGCATTATTAGGAGCATCTGTTATATTGCACGTGTAAAGCTGCAATTTCCATTTTTAGAACAATAAATTGTTTTCGGCTTATCGCTGTCGGCACTTTAATGATATTTGACTGCCAAAGAGATATTTTTGCAAAACTATAATCTTTCCCAGAAACGTTCTATTGTTTTATTGAAACATAAAATATTTTCGTAAGAATAGCGAAACGCACCTGCATGGCGTAAAATTATTATCAATATTCAACATAGCTGACCCGGCAAACGTTGTTTTGGCATATAAAGTATAATTCACGCGATAGCTTTATAAGTAATAAAATATTGCCTATATTATAGCCTGTACATCATTCTGTTCTATTGTCAATAGTTTTTGCAGCGCACGCAATAATAGGTTTTTCGATTTTACACCTTGTGTTACAAAATAGCAATTTTATTACGGATCCCTAATTTTGAAAAAAAAAAAGCCTATAGCCTTCCTCGATAAATGGACTACCCAACACTGAAAGAATCATTCAAATCGGACCAGTAGTACCAGAGATTAGCGCGTTCAAACAAACAAACACTGCAGCTTTATAATATCGATATTCAACATTGTATTGAAAGAAGTAGGTAGAATGTACCTTATTGTATTTATTTTATTTTGTCTAATTTAGTAGGTAATTGGATTTATGTTTATAAAATTCAATATAATATATATAATACAAATATTTTTATGTATTGTAAATGTATAAGTATTGATACACAAAAGAAAAAAGCCCACTTAATTATTTTACAGTATGGACATTTTAGTAAATATAATGTATAAACAGTGCTAAAACTGAAAAGATAAAATTTAATATTAACGAAAATAATCGGCTGTGACGCTAGATGAACTCGCAAAGAGCACCCTCTATGATAGAATAGATCGCAACAATTATGCGTTACGTGTGTTGAACGCATGACTGTCGAGGACATATACAAAATCGTAAGCAGTCGTATGGAAAACACAGGCGCGAACAATTGCCGCCCTACAATGAGTTCTCTTTTTGAGGTTAGCAGTGAATGTGTTAACATTCATAAGATATTTGATGATTGATTTTACTGAAACATGAGTAATGACGTTACGGCTCAATCATCACCACCACTAGGTATTCGAATTTTGAAAACATTTCGTCGTGTCGATTACAACTGTTAGGCACTGGACGTGCAGTTACTACAACTTATTGTTACTCAAAAGTATAAATGTGTGATTTTTAGTTTTCTTTTAAAAAAGTGCCAATAACTTAACACATAAAACATTAAAAACTTCGCAAATAATATCCAGTTATTACCTTAATGTTTTTTTTTTGTTACTGTTATTAGTTTATAGGCAAATACGGAACAAATACGTAACATATTTATCACATAAGCACCACGAAAACCTCACGATTTATCAGGGTACAGAGAGAGAGAGTTCATAAAACCAATTATTTTTTGAGGAAGTATCTTTTAAAATAAATAATATGAAGCTTATCAAATATATATCATTCAGTTACTTTCATTCATTGATTTTCATTCAGTTAGTAATTTACCAGTGGCAGGCTTCTTTGCACAGGATGCCGGCTAGATTATGGGTACCACAATGGCGCCTATTTCTGCCGTGAAGCAGTAATGTGTAAGCATTACTGTGTTTCGGTCTAGTGCGCCGTAGCTAGTGAAATTACTGGGCAAATGAGACTTAAAATCTTATGTCTCAAGGTGACGAGCGCAGTCGTCATGCCGCTCAGAATTTTTGAGTTTTTCGAGAATCGAGAATGAGCGGCAATGCATCGTAATGGGCAGGCCGTATCAATTACCATCAGCTCAACGACTTGTTCGCCTCGTTCCTTATTTTCATAAAAAAGTGAATAATATGAAACTTATATATTATCATTCAAAATGACAGGTGTAATATTCGGCAAGAGGTCATCCCCGCGCATGGACGCGGAAGCTCAGCGCGAGCTGGCGCGCGGGCGGCTCATGGGGCGCCACACGTCGGGCGCCGCGCTGCTGCTGGGGGGCGGAGTCCCCGTGGCGCTGCTCACGGCCTTCGAGGTCATACAGAGTCCACAGCTTAATAAACAGGTACTAACACACACATATATGGAGCTCGCGACTTTGGCTCGTACTTAATTGGATTACGTTTACGATTATATAAGTACGTGTATAAATTGTTTTTTATTAAGTGAAAACTTCTTTAGCCCCGAGTTATGTTCGGACGATCGTAAAAGGTCTTTTTAAAAATTATTATTTATTACACAAATAACTAATTACAATAATATTGAAATATGTGTTATTTATAACAAGACTGGTGCGAAAGTGAACAATAAAAATATTAAATTAGAGACAATCGAAGTTCAGCGTCAGCGTCTATTCACTTGTTCAATCTGCAACTCGGCTCTTTCACACCGATGGGGCCCCGGTAACGCCCGTCGAGCACTTTTTGTTAAAGGAAAAGGGTATGGGTTCGCGTCATCGACATGCTCATGACTGGCACACGCGATGAATAAATAATTAAAAAAATAAAATTTATAGTTAGCCACTTTTTGTATGGGTGAAATCTCATGAGTTTGTTTCACCGAAATGCTTATATATAGCAGTATATATAGTTTCAGTGACAGAAGCGTTGATAGTAATCTATTAGTTTTTTCTGAAATACTTGCTGATCCTATGGATAATAATTGTCAAGTTTACGTTGTTTATACCGATTTTTCTAAGGCTTTTGACAAGATTAGTCATGACACATTTTTAGAGAAGCTTTAGAAACTCGGTATACATGGTGACCTACTACGTTGGATTGAGTCGTATATCACGAATAGAAGTCAAGCTGTTGTTACAGGTGGTTTCTGCTCTGAATTTAAACTTGTCAGCTCTGGCGTTCCACAAGGCTCTCATTTAGGCCCTTTGCTATTTATATTATATCTCTATCACATGACCGACTCTAATGCTTTTTATTATTAAGATTTATCGAATAATTTGTAGTGTTACCGATTGTGAAACCCTGCAAAAAGATCTCTCTATCCTTGAATCTTATTGGAAGCTCAATAACCTTCATCTAATTCGTGACAAGTACCTTATTATCAGTTTTAATAGAAAACGTAATCCAGTAATTTTTCCATTTCGACTTTGTAATGTAGGACTTAAACGTGTAACTGAAGTTTGTGATCTTGGAGTCATTTTAGATTCTAAGCTTCCACTTAAACGTGTAACTGAAGCTTGTGATCTTGGAGTCATTTTAGATTGTATCATCACATATCATTGTATCATATTACGCGTTAGTTAACCATTTAAAAACGCTTTGGCCTATAAAATTTTATACAACTGTTTTGTACGTAGCTGTCTGGAGTTTGCATGCTCAGTTTGAAAACCTTTCTATCAAGTCCACATTGACCGCTTAGCAAGAGTTCAAAAGAAATTCATCAAATCTTTAGACTTTAGAACTGGACAAACTTACGTTGATTCTGATACTTCTTTAGAATGTCATAATATGGAAACTCTTTCAAACCGACGGAATAAAATTGACATCACTATTTTATATAAACTCATTAGTAACTTGGTCGATGCCCCTTTATCATTACATAAAATAATTTTTAGAATTCCTCGTAGTCGTGAACAAATTTGTTGTAAAAAACCCTTGTTCTCTACTTTTAAACGTAGAACTTGTAATGCCAATAACTGTTTTTTTAATCTTGCTACTAAACTGTATAAAGATTAATTTTCTAGTAAGATTTATTTAGTTCCTCTTTGTTTAAATTCAAATTAAATTTTAAACTTTTTGTGTTATTTCAATAAGATCAACATCATTGCATTTACACTTTAATATATTATGTTTAAGTTTATTTTTCGTGCAAAATCACTTATTAAGTATAAATAATTCATTTTATTTATGTAACTGCGTCTTTAATACAAATAAATTATAGTTCATATAGGAAACTACAGGTTTATGTGTACAATTAGCCTGTCATGTTATTTTTTTATAAAAAACTGTTTGTTTCCTACTGAATAAAAAATTATATCTGTAGCTATACAGCTGACGTATTGTGACCTGTGTATAATATCTTATAAGTGAAATAGAATGGGTTTAGTGTTAGTTCACAGTGTATATACTGTGAATTGTTGAAATACTGTTTTGTTTGATTAAAATATTATTGAAAATTATTTTTAGAAATAAATGAAATTAATAGTTTATTTGTTTTTTAACAATATGAAATTTCAAATTTTTATACTAAAAGTTCTAAGTTTTCACATCTATCGGCAGTCTCTACAACTACCAATTTCATTTTCTAATATTACTTCTTTATTAAGAAGGCACGTTGTACTTAACGGCACGCTTATAATTTTATCGTAGTGTAAATGAAAACAAATTTTCAAATGGGTTATTTTATACGCTAGCGAAAAAGCGGTTGGGCTGATGATCGTACATTATTGATTGTAATGTAAATAAATATTTTAATGTTAAAATATAAATATAGCCTATATTAGACAAAATTTAAAAAAAAAATTTTTCACCATCTTTAACTATATCATTTCACCTTACATATACAAGATTCTGTTGACCCAAGGCAAGAAAGACTTCACCTGATAAATTGTTTGGAAATTGTATTATATTATATTGATATTATTTTATTTTATTTATGGAATAGAAGGACAAACGAGCGTACGGGTCACCTGGTGTTAAGTGATCACCGCCGCCCACATACTCTTGCAACACCAGAGATTACTATTACTTCCTTAATAGAATTTGTTATAAAAATATATCAAATGAAGACTAAGAAACAACCTTGTATTAATTTTTAAAACAATATTTTTTTATAATAATAATATATGGACTTTAAATTATAACGTTGAAAATTTTTTCTCCATGATTCTTTTAGCACATCAGTTATTTTTTAAATTATTTCAGTTGGTGTACAATTTGTTGGATCTCTGTATACTGGAGCTGTTCCCAGAGCTGCAGACCATAGATAGTAGAGAAAGGAATAGTTGAGATTGTGTCATAATATTATTTATAGATTATATATAATTTATTATTTTAAAATTCGTTTATAATGTGTGCATCTTTATTATTACAACTATACAATAATGTAAATAAAAGATATTTTTCTATTAGTATTATTTTGAAATCTCTAGATGTGATTGAGGTTTCGATGATGTTGTATAGTGACGCCAAATAAATTATTTTCTTATTCTCTTTGTTTTATTAGTTTTACTTGACTTTATTTATAGTTTATACCATCTGAATCCAGCTTGTTTCACTCGAGATTTCGAGACCCAGTATTCCGATACTAAGGTAAGTAAGTTCCTCTACTACTATGCTACCCTCTACTTTTCTCGACGCTATACCTAGTACACCGAGTTCTTTGTTGACCTCTTACAACTTTCTCTTCTAATACTTCTGCTGGATTAATTAATTGTGTAGATTGTGTTACAGTGCTTGCGGCGGCTTCATATGCTGGGTCGTCTCCTTCCCTCAAATATGTGCGAAGAAGAACTGCTTGGGGTGTCGACCCTTTCTAGTTAGTGAATCTTTGTATTTCTTGGATGTGATTACTAATTATGACAGTAATCACGAACATAATAACTTTTATTACTTAACGCTCCATAGGAAAAAAAATGTTAGACAACTATTAAATTGACCGAGGATCGCTCGGGCAGTAAAACTCTGCTAGTATTTGTTGGAAATATTCACGGTTTAGAATTACTCGTACCACTGAACCTGACCGGGACTTTTTTTCATTATCAACAGCCATGGTGCCATATTTTTAGCATGAAGGTAATGTTTATTAGATGTTCGTCTACTGCATTTTGCTTCTAGCAAAATATACCTACTCATCGAAAAGGGTGACAATTCTTAGAAAATCAAATAGTGATTAAAGTAGCAAGTTTATAGTTGTCTTTGGTTTTCTTTCAAATTAATGCTCATTCAAGTTAATACATCATTGCATCCGATGGAACCACTGAGTAAAGCACTTGCCCGCTCGTCCTTAATCCTATTCGACGACCTTTTGTAACGCCGCCACAGCTGCGTCGGCGTCCAAAAAAAGATTTCCTTGAAGTTTTTCTTTTAATTTAAATGAACTAATAAAAATCGCAAGGTGTGATGTCGAAGCTATGCGGCGGGAGACCCAATAATTCCACGTGTGATTTGTGAGGTCGTTTGTCCCGAACTTTTTCTTAATTAACTTAAAAATGTTTGTGTGGTAAAGGTTACGATAACATAAATGATTTTCTCAATGATAAAACAAATTGGGAATGAAGCGACCATTCGGCTCATAAGATTTGATTGTTGTTTTTTTGCATTGAATAGACTCCCAAAACTACTGAACCGATTTGAAAAAATATTTTACTGTTGGGAAGCTACACTATCTGCGAGAGCATCATATGTTTTCCTAGGTGTTCTTCTATTTTAAAGTTTTTACTTAAATGTCGCTACTACGTGCTCAGATCTGTATATTCGCGGTCGAAGTCGCAGTCATAAATAATAAATTTTATTACATTCCATTATAATGATATTTTTATGAAAAAAAAAGTCCGCCGAGTTTCTTGCCACCGTATTAGGTACTAGGTACGTATTAGGTACACCCAGTCGCACAGAACATCCGAGAGCTTAAAATTAGTATTACGATTTACGGCCATCAAAACCTCTGCATTAATTGCAGCAGTTATTTCAGCCAGTGGGGGCCACACTCGATACTGACTCGTTACCTTATTTTTTTTGTCAAAAATGAGTAATTTCCTAAAAATCCAAATAAAACAATTTAAGATCGACACCTAACAAATGAGTGTTTTAAATGAGTGAATAATTTTTATTATATTTTGTTGCATCAAATTCCTTTTACAACTGATAGTAATAGACGTACTCGAATAAATCAAAGGTGCCCTTTTTTGCATGGGATTTTATTTTATCCAAGAGTTTTAAACAATTTTGTAAACGTTTTTATTCAATGCTTGTAAGATACCCACAGCTACCTACACTATAGACGCTATAAAGGTAGGACAGAAAGGTAGTAACATACTGGAGGAATTAAGAAAAATAGTAAGCTGATTTTGTCAAATTGACATTCGCACTGTGTCTCTTTTATTATTTGACTATCAAGTGTAAAGTTTCGACTGGTCAATGGTGATTGGTGCACTGACATGTATGGTGACTGAATTTCAGCGTGGAGACAAGTAAGTGTCAACTGTCAATTTGATTCATTCATATTTCGTGATTGTTGAAGTTAGTAAAAACCGGAGTTACTCGTAATATATTGTAAACTATAATTTTTAGCGAGATTGAATATCAGCAAGACTGTAAATAGTAAGTAAGAAATAATACGAATATTAATATATCATTAATAAAAGGTATGCACCCAGTTAAAATTACAATAATATATTATGTATAAGTAAATAATATAATACAATTAAATTTATAAATAATTAATAAAAATTAAAAACTAATGCTTCGAAATTCGTGCATAATTAACATTTTTCAACAACAGCATTCAATTTGTACAAAATTATAATGTACTAATAGATAAAATCGTAACTTAAAACGTTATTGTTGAGGTCTTGTTATCTATTTTATTATTTATAGTTCAAAGATCATAATTATCGGAAGGTTTGTTGATACTGTTATTTCTCTTAGCAATGTTATCATTTTACCAGTGACTTAGTAGATCTGTGTCTGGTAGTTTTAAGTTCTGTCTATTTTGTGCAAGATAAAGCTTGATAGTAAGTTGAACTATTATTAATTTTGTCGCAGTAATTATAAAAATAATAAAATTACAATGTTTAGTTAATCATTACCTAGTATAGATTTCTCATAGCTTAATACTTTAACCATATAAATTATAGTTAAAGATTAACCATTAAAGATGGTGACTAGTTCCTTTTTTTTTTGCTTTTTAAGTCTCAGGGACCTACTGGGACCCATAACCAATCAGTTATAATCATCTTTTGTAGTTGGCAATTGTATAAAAATTTTTTAGACTAGGCTGTATTTATTCATGCTTATTTGTGACCTTCTACATAGGGTGACTGAAATGATATTGTGACTTTATTATGCTTAGGATGTATTATGTAATCATCTCAGTTTTTTCTTAATTACCAGAAAAAAAAACTGAACAAATTTTAACAAAACTCAACTCCCATACAAATTGATATAGTATCAGTTATCACCCATTACAATACAGCTCAACACAGGATATTGTATAAAACCCAAATTCTGAGCTGTATACTATATTTTTGCACACTTCTGCTTTATGAAATCTTTTTCTTCACACAGTCTGATTTTGTGACACTGCTTATAGTGGAACTTAGTTTAATGTTTATCTCAATATAAGCACTTTAAATTGTTTCTGTATCCCAAAATTGATCTTTCAGATAAAATGACTTTACAAAGAGGACTATATAAGTTAACCCAGCACTATATATCACAAAGGTGTATTTTAAGAGCAAGTCAAAAACTGTCTTATTGTGAATTACGACATAAATACAGCTCTGATGCAGGGAGGAAGTTTACAGACAGACATGAATGGGTGATTGTCAATGATAATATAGGGACAGTCGGTATTAGTAAATATGCACAAGAATCTCTTGGGGATGTTGTATTTGCTCAGCTCCCAGAGGTAGGAATGAAAGTGAATGCTGGGGATGAATGTGGAGCCTTAGAAAGTGTTAAAGCTGCAAGTGAACTTTATTCACCAGTCAGTGGAGAAGTCACTGAAAAGAATTCTCAAGTTGAAAATAAACCTAGTCTCATTAATTCAGCGTGTTATGAAGATGGTTGGCTCTTCAAACTTAAGCTTACAAAACTGGAACAATTAAATGATTTAATGTCTGAAGAACAATATGAAACATTCCTAAAGACAGACATAGAAAAGGATCACTGAAAATTGATGTTAACAATATATATTTATTATACCAAAGTTGTTAGTCTATAAAATAAATGTTGTTTACTTAATATTGTTTAACTCAAACTCAAGTCATTTACTCATGTAGGTCGTTAGTTGCTAATATAAGCATGTCAAGGTTTACATTTTCCATTTTTCATCACTGAAGGAAGGGATTTAATGAGAAAGTGGTAATAAAGTCATTGCCACTGTTTAAAATTAATATTTACAGCTTCAGCTTATTAGGTAAACATATTGCATCAATGACAGATTAATCCAGCTACCACAAGTGTCTTATGTTAAACATGTCAAGCTATTTCGTCACAAAAATTATATTACATCAGTCACCATATTAATAATCGTTTCTGGGCAAGGAGATATTCTGACATTATAAATGGCTATAAAAAAATGAATGAAAAGAAGATTAAATTTCCTTACATACAAACAATTTCAAGGAGTTTGAAAAAAAAAATGTGATGACATATTTTTACGATTCTCAATTATTTTATTATATAAGGTGGTTCTTTTGCTTTTTTAAATGCACATAACTTTTAAACACAGAAAACTTACTACAAAAGGATTAAAAACAATAAATATAAAGGAACTGCGCTCGATCTTCTGACTTCATATCTCAACAATAGAATTCAGAAGGTCAATGTGAATGGCATCTTGAGATGAATGAGATATCGTGGGATTCCTCTCAGTATGTGAGTACCACAAGGGTCTATTCTTTGACCGTTCCTCTTATTTATATAAATGATCTTCCTAATCTTATAGAGAAAAAACATAAGGTAGTTATTGTTTGCGGAAAACACTTCACTGATTTTCAAAGTGAAAAAAAACCAAGCTATGTATGATGAAGTGAAGGATATTCTGACATTGTGTAATGGTCTAGCGGTAATAACCTATTGTTAAATAGCAAGAAAACTAAATATATTAAATTGACCGTACCAAATGTCAAAAATTCTTGGCATTACTCTAGATTCCAAATTACAATGGGGCCCCCATATTGAAGGATTGGCAAACAGACTTAGTTCTGCAGCCTATGTGGTTAAAAACAGTTAACTGACATAGATATTACATAGTTATTTTCATAGTATTATGTCCTATGGTATATTGCTATCGTGCAACACTATCGACATTAATACAATATTTGTGCTGCAGAAGAAGGCTATTCCCGCTATTTATAACCTAGGTCCTAAAGAATCATTGAGACCAAAATTTAAAGAAATTACCATTTTGAATGTTGCTTCTCAATATATTCTTGATAATGTAATGTATGTTCATAGGCACAAGTGAATTTGCTAGAAACTGTCATAACCATAATGTTAACACCAGGAACAGACATACTTATATTGCCTCTTACTCGGCTAAGTCGAGTTGAGACACAAGACTTACTGTATTGTGGGGCAATGTATATGCTTTTACAGCAATATCCCAGAAAATGTTCAAAACAAAGTATAACGTTATTCAATAGAAATAAAAAAAAAACATTTGTGAGATAAAGGTTACTATAACATAAATGACTTTCTTAATGATACCACAGATTGGGAATGGAGCGACCGCCCTCAAGCTATTAAATAATAAGTTTAATTGTACAAAATTACATTGTAAACATATTTTTTCGATGAAAAAAAGCTCGCCGAGTTTGTTGCGCCCATTCTTCCCAGGTCTGAGGCATTCGTTTTTGAATGGGTGGTGGTTTTTTGACTTTCAATAGGTGATGTCACATCCTATTTTGAATAAAAATATTTGAATTTAAATTGAATTTGATAAGAACAAAATATTGCTGCGTTTAGGACTTGTAATAAATGGTATCTGTTACATCACAATTTCCAAATTCAATAAAAATAGTGATTAAATTGTATTTCGATCAAATGTTTAATTGCGACAATATTTTTTATATACTTTTCATACAAAAATGTTACGATAAAGAGTCTCGAAACTTTTATCACTTGTTTTCGTGAGTTCGCTGTATCAATTTTCGCGCGTAAGTACTTAGATCAAATACAAACTTCGTGTAGTAAGTAAGTACTAGGTAGTAAACACAGAACACTTTTACTCTAACGACTGGTAGTAAATGTGACATATGAAGTTTCATAGATCAGTGCCTAAAAACTTAGATTAATAAAATAGTGTCAAATGTCAATATTCTAAGTCTCAGAGCAATTATCAAGCTTATAGAAATAATAAGTTGACCTGTACAGCACTGGCTAGACTTTTCTAACCTACGCGAAAAACAATGCATTAAAAAGAGACAGCCATATCTCATCTTGTTTGTCTTGAAATGTAAAACAATAACTTGAAGCCATTTTATTTCATGTTAATCATTGCCCGTGTGATTTAAATACTGTTTTAAAACCAACCTTTTCTTGTAGTGGGGTTCGTGAATATATTTCAAATACGTAATCTGTGTAAAAAAAAAATATGTCCCTTAAATCATCTGTGGAAGTTATTTTGGGAGATTGCGAAACTGTCAATGTCATTTCTATAATCTAAATTCTATATTCTATAATGACTTCATTCACCTAGATTTTAAATAGTATAAAATTTATTTATTTTTATTGATAATTTATAAATTTACCTTTATTTATATGATACGATATATAGAGTTTTAGTTTAATTGCAGCAACAAAAGCCTTATTAGTAGAACTTGCAGGATTTTGAAACCATGGAAGATATTTTTCAGTGGTGCAGGGAAGGAAATGCCTTGCTAGTTCGAGTTTGGCTAGATGATACAGAACATGACATGAATCAGGGGTATGTTTATGTTAATGCTATAGTTCACGTCTTTAAAATTACTTGAAAATACTTTCACGTATTGTATAAGGTAAAAAGAGATACAGGTGTTACCCCACCTACACTTGTTAATAACAAGTTGTTATTTACTTCACAGATCTTTAAATAAATAGAAAAGTATTTTATTTTGGAATATTAAACACTTGTGTCTAGGGAATACACAAAATTACAATTTATAAATCATTTTATTAAGTTATTATAATTATAGATTGGTTCTCATTTTCCTTATGAGTTATGTGATAGGTACTATAGTATATATGACCATCAGATGCACAGAATTAAAATAATTGAGGAAAATTAAACAAACTTAGGAGTATATGAAAGTGTCAATATAGAACTGAAATGTCACATAAAGGAGATATGGAAACAGGAAATTGGAATGAAGGAAACAAGAATTGGATGTAACATTGTAAAAGAAGCAATATTAGTTCACTCATACAAAACACTAGATTCAATCATTAATATCACAATACCAACAACCTTGATGTATGTTTGTAAAGTTGGAGAAATTTAAGTAGCAACATTTGTTGAAAAGCTAAAAGTCAGGGCCAGGTGAAGTATGTTGCAAACAGAGCTATCAGAGTTGGAATTCCAGTATTAATTCTTCACATCTCAGAATTTATCTGTTCAGCAGGACACACATTATAAAACAAATTAAAACCCCCTAGACATGAAGACTTATTTAGACCTATTTACCTTTGGCCTAGTCATAATAAATATTCTGTTGATGACAAAATCTTCACACAATAAATCACATGATGCCAATAATGCTAGATAATGGGTACCAAAACAGCACCTATTTCTGCCATGAAGCAGTAATGTGTAAGCATTACTCTGTTTTGGTCTGTAGGGTGCCATAGCTAGTAAAATTATAGGGCAAATGAGACATAACATCTTGTGTCCCAAGGTGACAAATGCAGTTGTAGTGCTGCTCAGAATTTTTGGGCCTTTCAAGAATCCTGAGTGACACTACATTGCAATGGGCAGGGTGTATCAATTACCATCAGCTGAGCGTCCTGCTCACCTCGTCCCTTATTGTCATAAAAAAAATCTTTTGAACAAGTAGGTTTATGTGCAGATTTACAGCTATAAGACATATGTATTTGCATAATGCAAATTACAGCATGCAAAATAGACCCAAGGCGTCTAATTGTGGACACAGGAGCCCCCATATCATACAATAGGAAAAAACAAACTTAACTATGTTGTTGAATATAACTTTAGTGAGGCATTTAGGAAAGTCTTCTCGAATAAGAAGGTTCAATTCTGCAAAAGTTAATAATTTTTTACAGTGATGACCATGGCTTCAGTCCTCTCCATTGGGCTTGTAAAGAAGGCCATCTAAAGATAGTGGAAATGTTGATACGGCGTGGTGCTAGGATCAATGTGACCAACATGGGTGATGACACTCCGTTACATTTAGCGGCAGCACATGGGCATAGACCCATCGTGCAGTTGGTATGTTAATTATATTATATTAATTAACTATGGCTTGCCGCTTGATCAATAGAGTGATAAGTATGATTATAGTAGTATAGCTACTATCGAAATTGCAATGGGTGCCCCTATGGGTGGTGTTAGTTCTGCAGCATACACAGCTAAAAAAATTAGACAATTAACTGACATAGATACTGTGCGTCTAGTTTACTTTAGCTATTACCATGATATTTTGTCCTCCAGTACCGATATTAATACAATATTGGTGCTGCAGAGTGTTGTGTGCGCGAAAAACTCTATTCGCACTATCTATAACCTAGGTCCTAAAGAATCATTGAGACCAAAATTTAAAGAAATTACCATTTTGACTGTTGCTTCTCAATATATTGTTGATAATGTAATGTATGTACAAGGCACATGAGTGAATTTGCTAGAAATTGTCATAACCATAATGTTAACACCAGGAGGAGACAAACTTATAATGTCTAGAGTAAGAGTACCTAAAGCGCAACGTTACACATGACAAATCGTCGACGTAGTTAGGCGGTGGTTGTCAACCGCTTATCGTGACGTGCGTTGTTTTTTTTTTCTTTGTTTATTTGATCGGAGTAAAAGTCCTCTCAAACAAACATAAAAAGTTTTAAACATAAACATTTCATTTAGTAATTCAATCGGTAATTCTTACTTCTATCATGGTGCTGGTTTTGCTGGCTATGTTAGACTGGTCCCCGACCTTATAGCTTCAAAAATAGCTCAGTAACTTGAAAATGGCGACTGCTGTCTTATTCGCACATGCCTGACACTTAATGCGTTTTAGTGAATGTTTTCCCACTTTGCAACTAAGTGTAGTCTCAATTTTCGTATTTTCTTCTCCTTTTTCGAAAGACATAATTGAAGGCAGAGAACATATTCTAGAAAATCCTTTCTCAGTTGGCTTTGTTTATGTATTGCTTCCTAAATTATAAAACCATTTGTAATAGAGTGAAAACAATGTCTATAAACAAAAATTCTTCAAAATCTTTGGGTGTTAAATTATATAGAGTTACACATTTATAACTAATATTGGTACTTATGTAGTATTTAATTCGTATTGTTTCAGTTGTTACAAAACAGAGTGGATGTAAACTTCACAAATGAGCATGGCAACTCACCGTTACACTATGCTTGCTTTTGGGGCTATAGTGCCATTGCCGAGGATCTGGTCATTGCTGGAGCTCTGGTGTCTTTGGCTAATAAAGATGGAGATACTGCTCTAGATAAGACTAAGGGACAGCTTGTTCAAAGGTAATCAAAAAGTTTACCATATTTTCTTATTCATTTCTGGGCGAGGTTATACAACTTATGTGTATCATACAAAAGTTTTTATAATATTATATGTATTGTTATCAAAAATGTATGAATATATCTTGCAAGGTAATCAAAATAGAGGATATTGATCTAACCTCTTGGCTTCACAGACTATCCGGCCATAACCTCTGTTGAAAATAAAAATGTGTTTATTATTTTATGATGTTATAAATGAAAAAATTCTATTTCAAATGACTACCTTGGCTTTAATATAGGTCTTTAATCTGTCTGACCACAGATAATCCATAAATTTACAAACTGTATCCATTGGAAATTTAGTCCCTGGTTGTTTTAGAGATATGTTAATCGTTTTGATCTTGGTGTGTTGTTAGAGGTAACTATTGTTTGTATTGTTCAATATGTCAGCTGTGGTAAAATTTTAAACAAGTTTTATTTAAGCTAAGATTTTAGAGAACTATTTTTGAATTGAGCAATGAATTAACTGTACACCGGTCAACATTAAATCTATCTATATCTATGAAGAATTTTAGCTGCATAAATAGTAATTATTCATTATATTTTATATGTGTGACATCAAAGCAGTGAAACTGACTAATTTATTAATTCTATTATTTCCAGATTGCATGAATTGGCGACAAACCAGGGGCAAGATCTGAAGAAGATTCAGTTCAAAGACCAGTCTTGGCTTGGTCTGAAAACCCGAAGTCGCGATGCGACCCTATCTCGTCACAAGGGCATCAATATCAACGAATTGGCACTTCATACTCGGATTGCTGTTACCCCATCAGGTGAGTCTTCTTAGAATTTCATGTACCTATCAAATTGACTGATTTTATTGATATGATAAATCCTTCTGTTTTAACAGATTCTAAGAGAAAAACGGAGATGGCATGAATTAATGATTAAAAGTTCTTTATTTAGTTAATTGTGTATTTGTAAATTCTACTTTATTATATTATTTGGATTGGGCTTTTCTAAATGTAGTTACGGATTATATCATTTTTATGTTGGTAGCACTCAACCTCAAGAAGCTCAAAATGACAATGGCTAAATATTTAAATAGGTACACCAGGTTTTTGTGTTATAATAATATAATATTATTAGGCATACGTTTATATTTTATAGTATCTGTGTATATAAAAAGCCGGTTATATATGCCTGCCTACTAAATACTATATATAACACAGGGGTATGCATTTGTTTTCTAGCAAGGTAAGCACTGTAGATCTAACTAGTCGTAGTTGCGCTTTAGTCTGACAGTACTAAGGTTCGAGATCTACATACTGAAGTTGTTTGTGTTTCGCATATAGTTTCCGTACCTTATGGTCAATCTAATATTTTAGTTTGTGTCATTCGAGGTACAAGTACTTACCTGCCTAGTAATATAATGATTAGTATTTAGATATTGCACAGCTCATAACGCAAAGTGTTTAACGTTGTGCTCTCGACATGTCAATTTTGTGATTTTAAAATGCCACTATCATAACCATAACGCACTTACACGATACTATGAGTATATCAATAAAACACTTTAATTAATGCTTTTTATACTGACTAAAAAACAATTTAAATTGCTCCTTTTGTATTTACGAACCTTTTCCTATTTTATCTCAATAAAACAAAAAGCCGTGTTTTTTGAATAAAGAATGTTTTTATTAAAATTCTATAAAAACTATTAGTACCGCCATCTTGCGGTAAAGACCCATACTGCAATCACTTGTAATATGCTCAAATATTATATTTTGTTGTAAGGTGAGACTTGGCGTGGTCGCTGGCAGAAGAACGACATCGTTGCAAAGATAATAGCGGTGCGCGAATGTACGCCGCGAGTGCAGCGTGACTTCAATGAGGAGTTCCCCAAGCTGAGGATATTCTCTCACCCCAACATACTGCCAGTGGTAAGTATTCTGTACTACTAGCCTTTTCCTTGTTATGTTTCTGGAAATCCATTGCTTGAGTTAAATGTGGGTATCTCTATAAAAAAAAACTCCCCCGGACTTTGTTTACGCGTGCTCGGTGCATATGTACTATGACGTCAATGAAACATCAATCCATGGTAAAGTAATATACTCGATATTCTGATCGATTTAAATTTTAAATAAAAAATCGGCTGCATTGTTCTGTAAAATTGCCAAGGTTTCCAAGAATTCGACAACGCTTAGAATTGTGGGTAATCTGAAAGCTCCCTGCGGATTGTGACGATATTTGATTTTTTTATCAAAAACCCACTTGCATTGCTATATCTCGGAAGTAGCGTATATAAAGTGTGACGGATTTTCACAAGTTACTGGTGTATAATAAAACTGCTTGCTTCGTGACAACAATTTTATTGGAGTTTACTCTTTAAGAATCGATTTTCATACAAGGCGCCCGGTATTAGAAAAATATGGAGAGTAAAACCTACTCATCAAATGGGTTAGTAACGTTTTTGGTGCGCATAATTTCTCGCGCACCTTTCACTTTTCAGTTGGCGTGACAGTCTAGACGCTCGGTAACTATATTAGTTGTGTTGCAGTGATATGGATAGCAAACTTCATTTTAGTTTTCTTGTATTTTGAAGCTTTATTATATTATTGAAATTGATTTATTATTATATGCTTTCATAAAGTTAAGTGAAAATTCTATAATTTATGGAAGAAAGTTGTGTTAATAATAGTACCGGAAAATCTGATAAGCATGTGGGTAGGTACTAAGACAATTTTAACCTAACCTATTATTTTATTTTTTAATATCTATATTTTTTTTAAATTAATACGCTTTTATTAGCTTCTGCTGTATGTCTGTTTGTAACCGACTCCATTGGAGTTGATTTTATTTAGTACCTGTTCAAAGACAATCGTTCTTGAGAAGTAAACTCCAGTCGTGCGTCGGAGCTGACACACACAACTTTTTATTCTTTTTCTCAATCTTGCTTATTACTTACTTATACTTCTTACTCAATAACTAACAATTGCACAGCTCCTGTCCAGTCCAATTGTCCAGTCTCCGACTAGACGCTCGATCAGAATGCCTCGACGTTTTCAAATTATTTATTATTTATTTATTTATTTACTGCACCAACAAAGTATATACTACTTCACGCATAAAAAATATATAGACAAAAATACAAGTGGAGTGCTACCTCAATTATAGGCGCAAATAACATTCTTATATAAAAAGCAAGTAAGTACATTAAAAAGTAAAAATTTCTATGTTTTAAAAATTATCAAAATTATAAAAAAATCACGATTATGACATAAATTAAATCACAATTAAAATTGAATTAAAATAAATTACAATACATCCATAATTAAATTATTAATTTTATAGTAATAATATAATCCTACTAATATTATAAATGTGAAAGTTTGTATGTCTGGATGTATGTTTGTACTTCTTTAACGCAAAATCTACTGAATGGATTTTGATGAAACTTTATAATAATATAATAATAATATAACACATAGGCTATAATTTATAAAACTATAGTGTGAATTATCCAAAATGAGAAAAAACGGTCAAACACAAAAAAATATTTATATGGCAAAACAACGTTTGCCGGGTCAGCTAGTAATGAAATAATTCTACAGTTTTTACTTATAACAGGTTAAAAAAAAGCAATTTACTAACAATAGAATAAATAAGATTAATTTCATTACATTAATTACATAATTCAAATTAATTCAGCAAACAAAAACAAATAATTATTAAAAATTTAATAATTGTATTTTAATAAATTCTTTATTTCGACCAACAAAGGATCATAATGTGTTAGTAACAAAGTAACTTAAAACCTAGTGTTAGTAAAAGATATCTTAAAATCTAAATCTTCCTAACTTAGGACAGGACCGACTTGTCAGCACATGTATCACACACCAGTGGTTCAGGTACTGACAATCAAACTTGTCAGAAAATGCGCTCAGTATACCACTGGGGCTAGCCCGGACCCTACGCAACAGGGACGTACACCGCTTACGCATAGTCGAGTAAAAACAATCTACGTGTGGCTCAGCAAACATCCCCGACGCGCTGCAGTATCTTGGCAGCCCCAATAACATTCTGAACGCATTATTATATTGAAGACGCAGGGTATTGTACTGCTTCTGCGCATAGTCAACCCACAAACTGCTCGTGTAAAATTTGGTGCAATAAGCTTTAAAGAGTGTAGTTTTTACTGGGACGGTGCAGCGAGCAAATCTGCGGATGATCATATTCGCCCTAAAAGACAACGCCCTGCGCTCCCTCTCGATATCTGCAAATTGATCCACTCTCTTCAGTGTTGTCCCATACAATTTGATTGTTGGAATAAGGGATGGGAGTGGTTTCCCCTTCCCCTGAAAGACCATGCACTCGCTTTTTTTACGTTATAAATCAGACCATGACTGTGGGCATAGTTTTCACATATCCCTATCAGTTTCCTGAAGCCACAGACAGACGCACTCAACAGCACCATGTCATCTGCGTAACTGATATTATTTAAACAGATTCCGTCAATATGACAACCGACACGTGTGCTGCTGTGCTCGTCTATCAGTCCATTGATGTAAAGGTTGAAGAGCTTAGGTGAGGTTACACCGCCCTGCCTCACCCCACACTCCAACCTATATGGTCTAGAAAAGCCTTCCGACCATCGCACGACATTGATCTGGTTCCGATACCAAAACGAGAAGGTTTTTATGAGCTTGTCAGGCATACCCGTGTCCCTTAATTTTTGCCACATGATATCATAATTAACCAGATCAAATGCCATGGACAAATTGAGAAAGCAAGCATTAACCGGCGTTTGTCGCTATGAATAATACCTGACAGTTAGTTTCAAACACAAAATGGCAGATTCCGTAGACAGGCCGGGTCTAAAACCAAACTGATTATCGTGGAAGTTGAGGTATCTGTCAAGTTGCGCACAAAGCAAACCGTCAAGTACTTTCGCAATAATAGTAGCAAGAGAAATCGGCCTGTAGTTGGATTTATCGCAAATATCCCCGGTTTTGTTTTTAACAATTGGTACCACCAGTTTTCATGAGTGCCGCAGGTAGGTATGAATGTCTAATACACAAGTTAAACAAATTTGCAAGCACCCTAGGAAGATGAGGACCCGCATATTTATGATGTTCAATGCTTAGTCCATCGTCCGTCCATCATTTATTTGCCCTCCTAAATACTTCTCAACTATTTTGTCAATACATGATAAAATCTGAAAGTTTGTTTGAAAGAGAGGAAGTGCATGAACAACACCCGACAGCTTCTATTGAAACTAATATAAATGTTGATGAAAGTGAGATAAGCATGTATGAAATAGTGAAAGCATTGAAAAGTATGAGATTAGGTAAAGCTGCAGGGTATGACAGGATTACCGTCGAGATGCTGAGGGCTGGTCAGGGCATAGTGGCTAGCCAGCTGTACCGCCTCTTCAATTTGTGCTGGTGAAATGGGCAAGTACCAGGAGACAGGTGCAAAGCTGTAATCGTGGCATTGTATAAGGGAAATGGGTCACGACAAGACTGCAGAAATTACCGCGGTAAAAGCCTTCTAAGCGTCGTCGGTAAATTGTATGCAAAAGTGTTGATTGAAAGAGTTGTGAATGAAACAGACGAAAAAGTATGGGATGCACAAGCGGGATTTAGAAAGGGAATGGGATGTACGGATCAGGTCTTTTTCTTGCGGTGCATAGCCGAAAAGTTTTTGGCTAAAAACAAAAAGGTCTATTGCGCGTTCGTGGATCTAGAAAAGGCCTATGATAGAGTGGTGAGGAATGAATTGTGGTCAGCATTGTCCGCGAGCGGTGTGAGCAGTGTCCTCATACGAGCATTGCAATCTCTATAGTGATTCTAGTGCTTGTGTAAGGATAAACGGGGCATACACTGAATGGTTTAATATCGAAAAAGGTGTTGTGTTAGACAGGGATGTGTAGCGTCACCGTGGCTGTTTAATCTGTTCATGAATAATTGCTTGACAGGTTTAAAAGAGAATGAATGAGTTACTCGTCAAATGTTTTCTCTATGCTGATGGCCAAGTATTACTTGCATCTTCAGCCGAGGAGTTGCAAGAGATGGTAACTGCTATGAATGGAGCTTTTGGTAGAAAGGGAATGAAGATGAATGTAAAGAAGACGAAAGTGATGGTGCTTGAAAGAGATGAGGTAGTGACAGACTGCAATATTGTGATTGGAGATGAAAAAATTGAACAGGTGAATGAGTTTGTGTATCTGGGTTCTAAATTTACAAGAGATGGAAAGTATGAGAGTGATATTGAAAGAAGAGTGAATGCAGGAAACATGGTGAATGGAGCTTTGCACTCCTTTATGAACAGTCAGAAGGTTTCTAATAAGGCTCGTTTGGCTGTGCATGAGGGGGTGTTGATTTCAACACTCATGTACGGAAGTGAAAGTTGGGTATGGCAGAAGAAACATGAAAGCAGAATTAATGCAGTTGAGATGAGAGCGTTGAGAAGTATGATAGGAGTTTAACTGAGTGACAGGATAAGAAATAGTGAGATAAGGAAACGTTGTGGTCTGAAAGAAGATATTGTGACAAAAATTGAGAAAGGTATGCTGAGATGCTTTGGATATGTCGAGAGAATGAATGAAGAACGATTGACAAAGAAAGTGTATAAGGCCAGTGTGAGTGAAAGTGTTGGAAGGGGTAGACCTAGGCGGACGTTTCAAGATCAAATCAGGGACGTCTTGAAAAAAGGCCAGGTCAAGACTACCCTAAACAGGAGAGCATGTATGAAAGGAATAATGAAAGTGGACGAAGAGAAAGAAGTATGTAAGGATCGTAGCAAGTGGAAAGAAGTGGTCTCTGCCTAGCCCTACAGGAAAGAGGCGTGATTTTATGTATGTATGTATGATAAAATCGTTATTGGCCTGTAATTTTTGACATCTGCGTGGCTACCTTTTTTGTAAATAGGCCTAACTGTACCAACTTTTAAACCATCCGGATATTGTGATCTCACAATACACTGATTTATAAGATGTGTGATTGCTGGTGTTATACTATTTTTAACAAATTTTAGGTCTTTAGCTCTTATACCATCAATCCATGGACTTTTATTGTCATTTAACTGTTTTATAAGGTGGTGAACAGCTTCATGATTACTTTTATTTAATCTCATACATCTGTCCGGTTGTATACGAATTTGTGTCAGGCAGGGGCGAGGAACAATAACTGGTTATTTTTTTTTACATTTTTATGAAATTCTTATTCAAATTTATTGGCTATATCTGTTTTTTCCATATGAAATGATTTTAATATTGTGTTATCTATAGATGTATTTGTTTTACCGCATAGGTCATTTATAATCTCCCATATTTTCCTTGAATTTTTATAATTTATTTTTACTTTATTTTGTATATAACGATTTTTTGCAAAACTTATATATTTATTTATTTTATTTCTATATACGTTATAAAATATCCTATTTTTCATATTGCTTTCATCTTTTTTCCATATCGAGTATAATTCATCCCTTTTTTGACACATTAATAAAAATTTTTTATCCGACCATTTACAATTTTTCCTTTTACTTTCATTATTTACAAGTGTTGTTTTCTTACAGCTATTATATACTATTATAGCTATTATATAATATACTTGAGAACTTATCTATAATGCATTCTAAAACATCAGTTGGGCTATCCTAGGCTAATGCTGCATTCCAATCAACCCTATTTAGTTGATCTTGAACCTTAATGTTATCTAGAGTAGTTACATAATTATTGCATGCAAAATTCTGTTTGCTAGCGATTGAGTTATCTTCTATCACAAAACCAGTTATGCAGTGATCGGCTGGCGCAATGTTGATAACAGCTTTATAAAGATTTCGGTTGCTCATTGTCCTAACAAAAATATGATCTATGCTAGACTTAGTTATCAAGTTGCCGTTTTTTTCAACTCTCGTATATTGGGAGATACCTTGCACAAATCCTGATTCAAATAATGTATTTAAGTAATTAGTGATAGTGGGATTTGAGTCCTTAAAATTTATGTTAATATCTCCTATTTATTACACAGTCCTTCTTTGCCGGGTATTTCCTTATAATACTACCTAATACAAGGAGTTCAACAACAACATTTGACACGATTTCCCAAGTTATTCATAATGGTAATGCAACACATCTTTGATAATCTCAATTGGTAGTGGAAAGGGATCAAAATCAATCGAAATCGACTTACTCACCTCAGATTCGCGGATGATATTGTTTTATTTTGCAAAAACAAGTAAGGGCTTAGAAAAATGTTAAATAGTTTGAACACAAAAAGCGAAGAAGTAGGTCTTAAAATGAATGAAACTAAAACCAAAGTATTGACAAACAGCCACACAAACATAATCAACTTGAACGGAAACCCGCTTGAATATGTCAAAAACTACATATACTTAGGTAAGCAATTATCATACGAAGACAAAAACGAAGAACAAGAGGTCGAAAGCCGTATTAACATGAGCTGGAAAAAATTCTGGTCCATGAAGGAAATCCTAAAAGGAGATTTTCCCCTCCACCTAAAGAAAACCGTCTTAGATAGCTGTGTTTTACCTACTCTCACATACGGATGCCAAACGTGGACGTATAATACAAAAATTAAAACTAAACTTGTCTCATGCCAGAAAGCAATGGAAAGGAGCGTACTATAAATAAAAAGAATACATAAAGTAAAAAGTGAAGGGATACGATGAAAAACAAAGGTTGTAGATGCCTTACATTACGCTCTGAAAAAGAAGTGGAAGTGGGCTGGACATATAGCAAGATGTAGAGACAATAGATGGACCTCAGAGGCAACTTTGTGGGAAGGGCTAATAGGAAAAAGGAGAATCGAACGTCCTAGGAAAAGGTGGATAGAAGACATTCAAGCGACAGCAGAATACTTATGAAAAAAAATAGCAATAGACAGAGAGGCATGGAACAAGCTGGAGGAGGCCTATACCCAAGAAGGGGTTCCAATCAATAATGATGAAGACAGTACATAACAACAGTCAATTATACAAATAAAAATTATATATATATTTTTTTTCTTATCTATGTAAATAATGGTAACAATAAGTAATATTTATTATAATAGATGTAATCATAGATATAATTGTAATATAACTGTAAGAATGTATATATAAAGTTTGATTTCGTTGAGATTTCACCAAAAATACATTTCGAATTCAAAGTAATTACTTTGTAGCATTTGAAGTCGCCGCCTTTCCCGTGCTTACGTAGGTGTTGGTTTGTCTCATAGTCCTTCGTTCGAACATTTTTTCACAGCGTTTAGGGATGTTAGCTTCTGTGATGACAATCATGTGAATAGTACTTTTACATGTAGGTACTTATAATATATTCTAACTGGGAAAAGTTCATTATCATGGGTCTAATATTTACGTGGGGTGTAATTATGTTATTTTTGGGTAATTCTCTGACGAAGTCATTCCAGTTGTTGTAATTACTTTTGGTCACGTTTAAATTAACAATTGAGTCCTCCATTTTTATAATTGATTTTTGTTAGATTTAATTATCGGTTGTGTTTTTATTGAACTATTAATGTCTAAAGTCATTTGATAACTTTTCTATGTCTTGTATGGATCTTACGTAGAATATCTTATTCTTTTCACTTTTACGGACCATAATCATACCTTGTTTGCACCATACAAATTTGCACAAGTTCTTGTCCCGTAGCTCCGCTTTTGCCTTCCATAATAAAAACGATATAGCTGGAGAAAGTGCTTCCCTCAAGTAGATGGTGTTGTTGTCGGCACCTCCTAGATCTGTGTCGGTAACAGCACGCTTCTGGGTACGGGCGGCCTGCAGCCACAAGTCGCGGGTGCCCACACGCAGGTTCACTATAATCGCTGCTGGGGCTCTCTTCTTTGCATTAACCGATTTGTTTTTTTTTTCTGTATGCTTTTATTATGTCTGCAGGGTTTTGTTTAATAATTTCGCAAAATTTTATCGCCAGCTAAGTAACGTTTTCATTGTCTGCTTCACTCTTTCCGCGTATTTCAATATAATTTGCCATTTGTGTTTGTTCTATATGGTTATTTTTTGTTCCATCGCTTCATTTTTCAGTGATAAGTTTTTGATGGTATTCTTGACATCTTTGTTTTGGCTATCCATTCTCTTTATGTCTTCTTCAAATGATTTCATATTTTCTTCATATTTATCGATTTTGTCTGAATAAAATTGTAGTGTACGTTGTAGTTCTTCTCTTATGATTTCTCGAACCTCCCGTCTTATGTCCAATAATATCTGCTGAGTGATGTTGCCTTGTTGTCGCACATTTGATGATGCAGCTTCCGTGTCGGTATTCTCTTCTGCATCGGTATCAGGCAATATGCACGACAGTCAATTAGGTCTTGCACCGCTCGTACAATTTTTGCACTTCCAATCAACGGAATCCGTTGAATAAAGTGCATTTAACTGGTCCGTTGATATTGCAGCACAAGAACTATGTAACCACTTGCTACATTTACTACATTGAAGGCCAGGACTCTTTTTTTTATTTATTAGCTTCGAGCATTTATAACACTTAGCCATTGTTTATATAGACACGAACAACTTGTTGCGCAATTTATAATATTGATGCGATTGCTAAGACAATCCTATTCGAGTTGACAGTTTGAACGAATACGATGGCACGATAGTTTCATTCATTTTATATATTTAATATATTCCGCTATATCTTTCTCTGTTGTGTCCTTATGCACCTTCGTTAGAAAAATCGGACATATTTAATCGCCGCCCTAAAATTACTATTATCTTTAGAGACCCCCGCTTTGCCTATATATCTATAGGAGCTGGGCTTAGCTTTTCGGCGCTGTACCGTTATCCATTCGCCTACAGTTTTAGCTACCTCAGCAAAGGAGGCGCTAGCTTGTTGCGGCGCCAGCTGATTTGTGGTTCGAAGTAAAACTTTGGTCTAGGTCCGACATAGACATAGGTCCATCCGGGTTGCTGTCGCGATACGCGCCCCTTTTCATATTAACTTTAACAGCTGAAAACGGTGGCGAAGTCAGCTTTAAATTAAGACTCTCCTTTCTAGGTCTTGGAGTTGTTTCGTGGTCACATACGATTCTTAAAGTGTCTTGATAGCAGCCTGAATAACGGCCATGTCTTTGAGGAATTTAGAAACATCAAGAAAGTCGAATGTAAACGGTGGTATCTTTTCAAGGTCCCGAGCCACAAAATCCGGTAAAATATCTAGGTCAACGCTTTTGAGGAGGCTGATGATATCGTGTAACATACGGTTCTCCTTGTCTTTGCCTTTTCTCACTGGTCTACGGAGCTCAGATGGCAGGCATTCCATTAACAGGTTGTTCGCTTCTTCAATCTGGCTTATTGAGAAGTTCGAAGCATATATTCTCACTAAACTATCTTAGTTTGCAATAGATAGCTTATTTTTAATATAAGCTAATAGGTCACATACAATAAGATTACAACTGTTACACTTTAATAACATTTTCGTAAAGAATTACAGCTAAAATATCGCTGCAACTGGCGGATGACTCACATGCCACGGCCATCGCGTATCGATGCGCGCGCAAGACTGTTTATTAAATTCATATTTTACATTCCTTGAATTAACTACCTACAAACCAAGATTATTTTTTATTGTCTCATCCGCTAATTTCTTAAATTGTGTTATCAAATTTGAGAAAAATGTCTATCTCTAAGCTTTCCTTGGTTCTGTTTTTCTTGGTCGCTATACCAACAGGGACTATGTTGTGAATCGAATTATAACTTTTCATGCATCGGTATAGTGGATCGTTTTGACCCAAACTCGATTTAGTTCAGTTTATATTGAAAGGGGGTTTCTTTAATCTTTGTACTTTCCTAGGAATATTAATATTTATTTTAGATAAGAGATCGGGGCTATCTATAATTCCATTAATAAGTTTGTACAGAAACATGGTCCAGCATTTGTCTACGACGTCGGAAGTGATTTGAGACGAAAATGTAGACGATCTTTATAACTTGGAAGGAGCCTATACAAATTGCAACTGTAGGACAAGTGCCATAAAAACCGCTTCCGTACAGTTTCTAACCGCTTTACATATATCTCGTAGTGCGGGTTCAAATTCAAATTCAAATATTTTTATTCAAAATAGGATGTGACATCACTTATTGAAAGTCAAAAAACTACCACCCATTCCAAAATGAACGCCTCAGACCTGAGAAGAATGGGCGCAACAAACTCAGCGGGTTTTTTTTTCATCGAATAAATATGTTTACAAAGTAATATTGTACAATTAAACTTATTATTTAATAGCCTGAGGGCGGTCACTCCATTCCCAATCTGTGGTATCATTAAGAAAGTCATTTATGTTATAGTAACCTTTACCACACAAACGTTTCTTAACAATTCTTTTGAATAACGTAATACTTTTGTTTTGAAGATTTTCTGGGATCTTGTTATAAAAGCATATACATCGCCCCAATAAAGACTTACTAACTCGACTTAGCCGAGTAGTAGGCATCATCAGTTTATGGCTGTTCCTGGTGGTAACATCATGGTTATGACGGTTTCTGGCAAATTCAGTTATGTGCCTATGAACATACAGTACATTATCAAGAATATATTGAGAAGTAACAGTCAAGATGTTAATTTCTTTGAATTTTGCCCTCAATGATTCTTTAGGACCTAGGTTATATAGCGCGAATAGCCCTCTTCTGCAGCACATATATTGTATTAATATCGGCAGCGTTGCCCCATAGGAATATACCATAGGACATAATACTATGGAAATAACTAAAGTATACTAGTCGGGCCGTATCTATGTCAGTTAATTGTCTAATCTTTTTAACCGCGTATGCTGCAGAACTAAGTCTGTTCGCCAATCTTTCAATATCCCCCATTGTAATTTGGAATCTAGAGTTATGCCAAGAAATATAGCAGATTCCACTGGTTCTATCACCTCTCCGTTTAACAAAACATTTGCATTTACTTTTTTGACATTTGGTACGGTAAATTTAATGTATTCAGTTTTCTTGCTATTTAACAATAAGTTATAAGCGCTAAACCAGTACACGATGTCAGATAAAATATCGTTCACTTCGTCATACATAGCTTGGTTTCTTTTCACTTTGAAAATCAGTGAAGTGTCGTCCGCAAACAATACTACCTTATGTTTTTTCTCTATAAGATTAGGAAGATCATTTATATAGATAATGAAGAGGAACGGTCCAAGAATAGACCCTTGTGGTACCCCCATACTGAGAGGAGTCCCAGGAGATCTCCTGCCATTCACGTCGACCCTCTGAATTCTATTGTTTATATATGAAGTCAGAAGATCGAGCGCAGTTCCTTTTATGCCATAGTGGTATTGCTTCCTGACCAGCGTTGAATGTTGAACACAATCAAAAGCCTTAGATAAATCACAGAAGATGCCAAGTGCATTCTGCGATTCCTCCCAGGCATCAAAAATATTCTTGATCAGCTCAACACCTGCATCCGTTGTTGAACGTCCCCTAGTAAAGTCAAATTGTTTCAAATGATGTAACTTATGAGAGTTAAAGTAAGTAAGCATTTGGCTTAAAATTACTTTTTCAAAAATTTTACTGGGTCGGCAAAAGCGACACAGGACGATAGTTATTTGGGTCAGAAGAGCATCCCGACTTTAATATTGGTGTAATTTTACTATGTTTCAGAAGGTCAGGAAACACGCCACGATTAATACAATTATTAAAGACTATTGCAAGATATGGTGCTATGACATCAATTATTGAACTTATTATTTTAACAGAAATGCCCCATATATCAGCAGTTTTTTTCATGTCGAGAGACTTAAAAGTTTTAATTATTTCTCCAGGGCTAACAAAACTAAAATTGAAAGATTGTTGGCATTCTTAAACATTATTCAGAAGAAGTGACTCAGCAACACTGGTGGAGGAGTCAAGAGTGCTTGTGATAGAAACTGGAATGTCAAAAAAAAATCTCAAAAACAGAAGCAACTTCCTGCTGAGATTGAATTATAGTATTGCTTATTGATAAATTGTATTCAATGTTGCGGTCTTTCACTCTTCCAGATTACCATTTAATCACATTCCAAGTCATCTTTATTTTAGTCGGTGCATTTTTAATTATCTGTTTGATATGCATAGACTTTGCAATAGAATAAACACTTAAATAATTTTGAGTATTTTTTAACATACTCGAGAAAAGATGCATCATAACTATATAATGATCTCTCACTATATAGTTCATATAGCCTTTGTCTGCTCCTATGAATGCCAGCTGTTGCCCAATCATTAAGTGACAAGATACCACCTGATTTGACTGTCTTTGAAGTAAATATAGAAGCAAACTCTTGTTTTAATTATTTTAAATAACATATCATACATTTCATTGGGATTAATAATATATTTCAATAAATCGAAGTTTGAGAGTTTAACTGGCACATTACCACTATATTTCTCCATTCGCCTATTATTCACAGGAACAAACGTAAACTTTTTAATTTTAGTACATTTGTATTGTTTTTATATTTTCACGTGTAGCCTTTTCTCTGCAAAACGCACTTGCCACCTGATGACCACTGAAGTTAAAGATGAGCTCATAGTTTCTGAGCCAGTGCTCTGTTAAACATAAAATATGTATATCTTTATGATCCATAAATAACTCCAGTTCAAGTTCTTTACCAAATAATCCTTGCATGTTTCGGTGCATCAGGTTTGCAATTTAACAATTATTTCTTATTCTAGTACATGTTAAATTACTTGTTTTTACACTGCTAGAGGAGTCCCCTATTGTCTTATTGTTTAATTTTTTAGAAAATATTCCAAATCTTTACTTAAATTAGTACACTGCTCAATAGAAGCAGTGTTTATTAAATTAATACTCTGCTCAATAGAAGCAGTGGTTATTAAATTATTACTCTGCTCAATAGAAGCAGTGGTTATTAAATTATTACTCTGCTCAATAGAAGCGGAGTCCAAAAAGTTATCACACTGCTCAATCGAAGCAGTGCTTATAAACTTACAACGAACCTGCTCAAAAGAAGCAGGAGACGGGATTGCCAAATAGTTGACTGTGTTATAAAATAAATAATATAATAGCGATTTTGCTATCTGTCTTTTATAGTAATTAGATAGGTAGGTTACACCTACACAGTAGGTTACATCAGATGTCAATATATTACATTTTTATAATTAATTATATTATTTTACTAGATAATTTATTATCATTACATGTCAGATAATTAGAATTAGACAATAGATCCAATATCCTAGAATATTGCAGTTCCAGACAGAATGGCAATATTACTTTAGTCCTAGGCCTCTTAAATTCTTTACAGTTGCGAAGAACGAAGCCCAACATTCTAAATCCCTTGTTGGAAATATCGTCGATATGCAGGTTAAATCGCAATTTGCCGTCTAGAATGACTCCCAAGTCTCTAGTATGGTTGACTTCATTCAGGGTTACCTGATTAATCTGATAAAGTCTCTTTGGTGTGTGTTTTTTCCTTCGAAATCGAATTATGTGGCATTTTTCTGGATTTAAGCTCATTGCATTCTCCGATGTCATTAATGAAAATATTAAAGAATAATGGTCCCAAATATGATCCTTGAGGAACCCCAGATGTAGCAGCCAATGCTTTGGATTTATATCATCCAAACCCAACAAATGACTGTCGGTCTGACAGGTAAGACCTGCACCAATTCAAAAACACGCCTTTCTATTCCAATACAGTACAGTTTATATATCAACATTTCATGATTTACCCTATCGAAAGCCTTACTAAAATCAGTATATATTGCATCGAATGATTGCCCACGATCAACTCCGTCAGCGAGGTCCCCGTCAAAGGAAATCAAGTTGGTTGAAGTGGAACGACAATCAATCGAATATTTTCGTTCTTTATAGACTATCCACATAACGGCATTTCGAATCGAATAACTTTCTAATATCGATTAAAACATATGAATCAATTACAATCATCAAATAGAGTATAATAAATTGAATATAAATAATAAAAATAAACTTGATTGAAGTCAGTAAGTTGTAAAACAATAATGTCGTTCCAGGTCGGGTGCTGCGTGTCGCCGCCGTCGCTGGTGGTCATCTCGCAGTATATGTCGTGGGGCTCGCTGCACGCGCTGCTGCACGGCGGCGCGGGCGGCCGCGTGGTGGTGGACGCGCTGGCGGCCTCGCGGCTGGCGCGGGACGTGGCGGCCGGCATGAGATACCTGCACTCGCTGAGCCGGGACCGGGACCGGGTGATGCCACCCTACCACCTCAACAGTCACCACGTGATGGTACGTGATGGACCATATGACAATAGGTCGCGACGTGGCGGCCGGCATGAGATACCTGCACTCGCTGAGCCGGGACCGGGACCGGGTGATGCCACCCTACCACCTCAACAGCCACCACGTGATGGTACGTGATGGACCATATGACAATAGGTCGCGACGTGGCGGCCGGCATGAGATACCTGCACTCGCTGAGCCGGGACCGGGACCGGTTGATGCCACCCTACCACCTCAACAGCCACCACGTGATGGTACGTGATGGACCATATGACAATAGGTCGCGACGTGGCGGCCGGCATGAGATACCTGCACTCGCTGAGCCGGGACCGGGACCGGGTGATGCCACCCTACCACCTCAACAGCCACCACGTGATGGTACGTGATGGACCATATGACAATAGGTCGCGACGTGGCGGCCGGCATGAGATACCTGCACTCGCTGAGCCGGGACCGGGACCGGGTGATGCCACCCTACCACCTCAACAGCCACCACGTGATGGTACGTGATGGACCATATGACAATAGGTCGCGACGTGGCGGCCGGCATGAGATACCTGCACTCGCTGAGCCGGGACCGGGACCGGGTGATGCCACCCTACCACCTCAACAGCCACCACGTGATGGTACGTGATGGACCATATGACAATAGGTCGCGACGTGGCGGCCGGCATGAGATACCTGCACTCGCTGAGCCGGGACCGGGACCGGGTGATGCCACCCTACCACCTCAACAGCCACCACGTGATGGTACGTGATGGACCATATGACAATAGGTCGCGACGTGGCGGCCGGCATGAGATACCTGCACTCGCTGAGCCGGGACCGGGACCGGGTGATGCCACCCTACCACCTCAACAGCCACCACGTGATGGTACGTGATGGACCATATGACAATAGGTCGCGACGTGGCGGCCGGCATGAGATACCTGCACTCGCTGAGCTGGGGCCGGGACCGGGTGATGCCACCCTACCACCTCAACAGTCACCACGTGATGGTACGTGATGGACCATATGACAATAGGTCGCGACGTGGCGGCCGGCATGAGATACCTGCACTCGCTGAGCCGGGACCGGGACCGGGTGATGCCACCCTACCACCTCAACAGCCACCACGTGATGGTACGTGATGGACCATATGACAATAGGTCGCGACGTGGCGGCCGGCATGAGATACCTGCACTCGCTGAGCCGGGACCGGGACCGGGTGATGCCACCCTACCACCTCAACAGTCACCACGTGATGGTACGTGATGGACCATATGACAATAGGTCGCGACGTGGCGGCCGGCATGAGATACCTGCACTCGCTGAGCCGGGACCGGGACCGGTTGATGCCACCCTACCACCTCAACAGTCACCACGTGATGGTACGTGATGGACCATATGACAATAGGTCGCGACGTGGCGGCCGGCATGAGATACCTGCACTCGCTGAGCCGGGACCGGGACCGGGTGACGCCACCCTACCACCTCAACAGTCACCACGTGATGGTACGTGATGGACCATATGACAATAGTCGCGACGTGGCGGCCGGCATGAGATACCTGCACTCGCTGAGCCGGGACCGGGACCGGGTGATGCCACCCTACCACCTCAACAGTCACCACGTGATGGACCATACGACAATAGTCGCGACGTGGCGGCCGGCATGAGATACCTGCAGTCGCTGAGCCGGGACCGGGACCGGGTGATGCCACCCTACCACCTCAACAGTCACCACGTGATGGTACGTGATGGACCATATGACAATAGGTCGCGGCTGGCATTCAATTATGTCGTCTGCTTCCCTTGATCCAGCCACCCAGCTATCTACAGATCACACCTTCCATTTCAGCCGGAAGACGTCCACTGCTGGACAAAGGCCTCAGCCAAAGATCTCTACTCCGGCGATCTTGACCAGATCGTCGATCCATCTTATAGGCGTAGTGTTGCACTGCGTCATCCGGTACGTGATCGTCATTCGAGGACTTATTGCCCCAACGCGAACGGCCGTCGAACTTTGTGCCCTGCCCACTGCCACTTCAGTTTCGCAACTATAGCCCATCTGGTCAGTGACATTGGTTTTCCTACGGATCTCCTCATTTCTGATTCGACCTCGCAGGGAAACTCCGAACATAGCCCTCTCTATTGGTTTCTCCACGACAGTGAGATTCCTCATAAATGTAAAACAATATATGTATGTACAGATCGACGAAGACCTGACGGCTCGTATAAACATGGCGGACTCGAAGTTCTCGTTCCAAGAGCGAGGTCGAGTGTATGCGCCAGCGTGGATGGCGCCTGAGGCTCTGATGAAGCCCAGCGCTAAGAGAAACTGGGAGGCCGCTGATTTGTGGAGCTTCGCGGTACTGCTCTGGGAACTGGCCACCAGAGAGGTATGGTGATATTTTATTAACGTAAGGAAATCATATTAGCGCTGTGACTGGTCTTCCTCTATTCTATGAGTTTATAGAAGTAGTTTTTTACTTAGTAACAAAATGAATGAATGGATGACTGAAATTTCTTTATACATTTAAGTACAATTTGTACGCTTAGGAAAGTCAAGTTCGATGCTATCAGTTCTAGAGACTACCAGGAGGCCTTGTTCTGAGAAGAACCGGCAAAAAACCTCAGCTAGTTTTATCCTCCATTTTCCATACATTTTTATCACCTATAATATTATATTTCTGAATATTATCTCTTCCTTAAAATTTCTTTAATATGATGCTGAAATTTATAAAACATAAGTTTAATAACATTATATGTGATTTATTTTATACTTGTATAAATTTCCCCATGAATTAGTGACCAGATTTATGAAAACTGAACAACTCTCAGACAACAGCAAGTCTATATCTACTTTTAGTGTTTATATTGTGAAAATCACAATACTTCAAAAATGTATATAGATTTTTATGAACATACATAGTGTTGTCATAATATATATATATATATAAACATCCCTTTGCACACTTCCCGCTTCCCGCGCGTTATTCGCCTCAGTTTGAACAGAACTTTACAACTAGTTAATTGTATGATATTATTTATAATACTGAATTATTCACGCACACTGTCAGTTGCTATATTGCTATATATATATATTAGGAATTTATTTATTATTTTATATATATATAAACACCTCTTTGCACACTTAGTTGATCCAGCCACGACCCCGTACATTGCTGACTCCGCCTTTTGCACCGAATAACTTGAATCCAGTTGCGTATTTCTCGGGCAAAATGGCAACGTAGCATTCTATTATGCGATGTTGTCAAATGTATTCGTCGATAGCACCTATGCTCGACAAATATTTTTTCAACAATTTCATGCAATTGTGGATCCGTAACGGCTAATTTTTTTTAAATTCACGAAGACTTCTTGGCTCTGAATATATTTCAAAAATCAATTACTTGTGTAGATCCATTTATATACTCGTACTTCCAGTAATACTTGTTTGATCCGAATAGGTACCGATACCTTAAGTGTCGATCAATTATGAATTTATTATAATAACTCTGAATATTTTATATTCGCAATGTTCCATACATTGTAAGATCCGCCTCGGTTGTAACGGTGGAGGCACGGGGGTGCACCGTACACCGCACCACGCACCCTTTAGGCCTCGGCCTCGATCGGCTTCAATAAAAACAGCACGTATTAAATTATTGTTGCAACAATCTTTGAAGTGCAAGTAAAGAAGTTCTTTAGAATCATTGTAGTTTTAAAGTCGATGAAACGAAAAAGCGAGACGATAGAGGCGCCGTTCCCAGCTATATCAAAGGTTTTCTAGGGTGCAGAGAACGAATTTGAGATCATTTTTGAAATCCAAGATGGCTTACGTGCAAAATTATGATTATAACAATATGGATATCGTATCCGAGGTTCTCTAAGGTGCAGAGATCGAAATGAGGATCATTTTTGAAATCCAAGATGGCCGTTGTGCAAAATTATGATTTCAACAATATTCATATCGTATCCGAGGTTCTCGAGGGTGCAGAGAACGAAATTGGGATCATCTTTGAAATCCAAGATGGCCGCCGTCCAAAATTATGATTTCAACAATATGGATATCGTATCCGAGGTTCTCGAGGGTGCAGAGAACGAATTTGGGATCATTTTTGAAATCCAAGATGGCCGCCGTGCAAATCTATGATTCGATCAATATGGATATCGTATCAGAGGTTCACGAGGGCGCAGAGAACGAATTTATGATCAATTTTTTCAATCCAAGATGACTGCGGTAAAAAATTATTTTGGGGCTATACGCCCTAATGGCAAACAACTTATAGGCTTAAAAATCTTTCGGAAATTTTTGTGCCACATGGAACTAAAATCATTGAAATCGTAAATTTCCGCGGCGGCCATATTGGATATTAAAAATGATGCCAAATTCGTTCTCTTCGCCTTCGCGAACCTCGGATTCGATATCAATATTGTTGAAATCATAAATTTGCGCGGCAGCCATCTTGGATTAAAAAAAAAACAAAATGGCGCGTAATTGTAAATCGTGACGATTTGCTATAAAATTTCTCTCAAACGTCGATAAAGAAGTTTCACTTCGAAAACATACCAACATATTGAGAACCTCCTCCTTTTTGAAGTAGAGAGTATATATAAAGAGTAGCCGTAAATGTTCTCATGAGCTTTTTCCGAACATATAATAAATTCAGTAATTTAAAAGAAATATTTATAGTGACTATGCAAAGCGCTTAGTTTAAGCTTAAGATTATTTGACTTTGACTTTGAATGTAGTAAACATCATATGACGTCGTAAAGCCTCTTATCAATATCTACCAATAAACACAAAAAGCTTTCCCAGCGAAGGAACTCTGAGTAGATAGGCTGGCTCTGAGTAGATAATTTTGCACGATCGGAGTGTTGGTGCAGTGGTATTAATTATAAGAAAATTTATTTATGTATTTCAATAAGGAAACGGTTACATCGGAAAACATTGTTACTTAAAATATAACACTTAAATTAATAAACACTTGTTTTTCTTATATTATAACACAATATTAAATTCAATGCAGTCTTATGCGTTTTTTGGTGTCTGAGTTTTAACAAAAATATAGAAATATTTTTTAACAGAACAAATACCGGAATTAAATTTCCGTGCCTACATATGCCCTACGACTTAGAATAATAATGCTTAGAACGTGAGTAGGCCCAAGCGAAATGAAGCAGTTTCAAGGTCGTGTATGACCACAAACGTTTCCCGCCGCGTCAGTGTCATTCTATCAACCTCCAGGACAATCAGTGCACGAAATTTAATTGAAAAATGACTTACTGTGCAGTGAAAGGGTGTCAAAGCGTCTTATAATAAAAATCAATATAAGATAATCGCATTTCACACCTAAATACTATTTCACAACTTTTAATTTAAGCTAAAACGTTCGTCAAACAGCAAATATTTTGTGAGTAAAACAAACGCCATTAAAAAAATATGTTGCCAGCTATGAAAGTACTATCTACCCCGAGTTCCTCCGCTGGGAAAGCTTTTTGTGTTTATTGGTAGATATTGAGGCTATAATGTACGACGCCACATGATGTTTACTACATTCAAAGTGAAAGTCAAATAATCTTAAGCTTAAACTAAGCGCTTTGCATAAAAATATTTCTTTTAAATTACTGAATTTACTATATGTTCGGAAAAAGCTCGTGAGAACGATAACGGCCACTCTTTATAACCGACTTCAAAAAGTTGGAGGTTCTCAATATGTTGGTATGTTTTTGAAGTGAAACTTTTTTATCGCCGTAGGAGAGGATTTTCAGTTACGCGCCATTTTCTTTTTTTTTAATCCAAGATGGCCGCCGCGCAAATTTATGATTTCAACAAAATATTGTTAAATAGATATAGAATCCGAGGTTCTCGAAGGCGAAGAGAACGAATTTGGCATCATTTTTAAAATCCAATATGGCCGCCGCGGAAATTTACGATTTCAATGATTTTAGTTCCATGTGGCACAAAAATTTCCGAAAGATTTTTAAGCCTATAAGTTGTTTGCCATTAGGCGTATAGCCCCAAAATAATTTTTCACCGCAGTCATCTTGGATTAAAATTGATCATAAATTCGTTCTCTGCGCCCTCGTGAACCTCTGATACGATATCCATATTGTTCGAATCATAGATTTGCACGGCGGCCATCTTGGATTTCAAAAATGATTCCAAATTCGTTCTCTGCACCCTCGAGAACCTCGGATACGATATCCATATTGTTGAAATCATAATTTTGCACGGCGGCCATCTTGGATTTCAAAGATGATCCCATTTTCGTTCTCTGCACCCTCGAGAACCTCGGATACGATATCCATATTGTTGAAATCATAATTTTGCACGGCGGCCACCTTGGATTTCCAAAATGATCCTAATTTCGATCTATACCCTCGAGAACCTCGGATACGATATCCATATTGTTATGATCATAATTTTGCTCGGCAGCCATCTTGGATTTCAAAAATGATCTCAAATTCGTTCTCAGCACTCTCGAGAACCTCGGATATGATATCCATATTGTTGAAACCATAATTTTGTACGGCGGTCATCTTGGAGTACAAAAATGTTCCCAAATTCGTTCTCTGCACCCTCGAGAACCTCTGATACGATATCCATATTGTTGAAATCATAAATTTGCATGGCGGAAATCTTGGATTTCAAAAATGATCCCAAATTCGTTCTCTGCACCCTCGAGAACCTCGGATACGATACCCATATTGTTGAAATCATAATTTTTCACGGCGGCCATCTTGAATTTGAAAAATTATCTCACATTCGTTCTATGCACCCTAGAAAACCTTTGATATAGCTGGGAACGGCGCCTCTATCGTCTCGCTTTTTCGTTTCATGGAAAACAATGATTCTAAAGAACTTCTTAATTGCACTTCAAAAATTGTTGCATCAATAATTAAATACGTGCTGTTTTTATTGAAGTCAATCGAGGCCGAGGCCTAAAGGGTGCGTGGTGCGGTGTACGGTGCTCCCCCGTGCCTCCACCGTTACAACCGAGGCGGATCTTACAATGTATGGAGCATTGCGAATATAAAATATTCAGAGTAATTATAATAAATTCATAATTAATCGACACTTAAGGTATCGGTACCTATTCGGATCAAACAAGTATTACTGGAAGTACGAGTATATAAATGGATCAACACAAGTAATTGATTTTTTAAATATATTCAGAGCCAGGAAGTCTTCATGAATTTAAAAAATTTTGCCGTTACGGATCCACAGTTGCATGAAATTGTTGAAAAAATATTTGTCGAGCATAGGTGCTATCGACGAATACAATGGACAACATCGCATAATAGAATGCTACGTTGCCATTTCGACCGAGAAAAACACAACTGGATTCAAGTTATTCGGTGCAAAAGGCGGAGTCAGCAATGTACGGGGTTGTGGCTGGATCAACTAAGTGTGCAAAGAGGTGTTTATATATATATTTGGAAGCAACTGACAGTGTGCGTGAATAATTCAGTATTATAAATAATATCATACAATTAACCAGTTGTAAAGTTCTGTTCAAACTGAGGCGAATAACGCGCAGAAAACGGGACGCGTTTTAGCGTAATTTGCTCGCTCGCTTTGCCTCTCAAACTGACGCGACTTCCCGCTTTTCATTATTGGTTCTTCAGTGAAGAAACATTATGCATTGTGAGATCAAACAATCCCACCGGGCGTCCCGCTCTTGTTTTGCTTCAACTTGAGCGACTACTCGCGTCAATTTGAACACGTCGATACAAGTTAGCTGACACAATCGCCTCGAGTGCCTTGCGTCCCGCGCGTTATTCGCCTCAGTTTGAACAGAGCTTTAGACATATAGGGCATAATTTGGTGTTGTACAAAATCGTTACTAGCTTCATTATAGAATAAACAAAATTAATAATAATATAAAACAAATTTCATACAGGTTCCATTTGCTGACCTGTCCCCAATGGAGTGTGGGATGAAAATAGCTCTCGAAGGTCTACGGATTACTATTCCTCCAGGCATTTCTCCCCACATATCAAAGCTTATCAAGATATGTATGAACGAAGACCCAGGCAAACGACCATCCTTTGAGATGATTCTACCCATTTTAGAGAAAATGAAACGTTAATGTGGCTAATCAGAATGCTAAAATATACAGTACAATATTTATTAGTAAAATTCAAACTTAAAGTGCAGGCCTCACTAACTACACAAGATATCATTGTCAATATTCCGGATCTCTGACTTGACTTTTAATAATGAAATGATAGTGAATAAATAAAGAACAGACTTATCTCAAGTGATCACGTATTAGTTGCACCATATTCACAAACGAATCTAATTTATAGGTATAATTTCTTACGTATACTAACAGCCTTACAAATAAATTTGGTATAAAGTTCTACCTGAGAATAAAACAATATGCAAAATGATTCCAAATAGACGTTTTGCTTATTATTGGATCATTCGGACGTATAACGTTTCCCTCGTTTATTTGCAAGGCTGCCGGAAAACTTCAGAATTATCATTGTATTGAAAGTGTTTTCAGCGATATAGTCAACACTATATACTTGGTTTATTCTCAGGTATAACTTTATACCAACTTTATTGGTTAGGTCATATAAGTATATATTTCTATAACTCATCTCTATTTATAATGTTATATTTGTGTACACTTATAGATATGAAATTGATTTCTGTCTTTTTTTTTACTATGAAATGCTTATTAAATGGTAATTAATATGAGATGTATTCAGAAATGTCTTGGGCCTACAGTAAAATTTTGAGGAAAATACTAAAGACTGTTTGTGTGTACCTTTATATTATTCTTATTTTTTGTATGCAATACAATTCAATAATATGCAATCGATTCAAAAACAATTAAATATAATTTTATGGCAACACAGAAAATATGGAGAGGAGGCATGCCTCCAATGTCACTTTTAACATTGACAGTTAGCCATAGAGTGCTTAAATTTTGTAGTAGTTACTGAACTTAATTTCTGCCTTCTATCGTGGATAGATTTAAATTAAACTTTATTAATTTCTGAATACAAATCAATGTTTGTATTATTTACAAGGAATTCATTAAACTACCTGATATTTATATACTGTCTCGAACTATTTTTTTTAGAAATCTCCTTAAGTGCCATCAAATATATTTTATTTATAAACAAACAAACAAACACACTACTGTAACTGCCAGTATAAAATGTAGGGTTGTGTATGTTGTCTTTTACACTTTTCATAAATTAATTTAAATAAATCATGTTTTTATAATTTATTTAATAATATTGTTGTAATTTAATTTACTAATGTATTTTTTTCATTGATTAGTAATCTCTTGATACACAAATCTAATACTAATGTTTGAAACATGTTATTATATGTTACTTGTTGTGAAGAGCTTATAATATTAACATGTGTATAGGCCGCGAAACGGATCTTTTAGTAGTAACGGGCTTAGTAGTTTCATGTACTGCCCAAGGTCCGTGTCAGCCTTAATAGAACGTTAAGTATTGTGCAATTAACAAATATAGGAACCTCATTTGTGACTAACGAAAGAGATTATATTGTTATATTTAAGTATATTATATAGGTTAAGTTATGATAACTTTAACATCTGTGCTATCTAGACAGTCTATTAGGAATCTAGAACTGAAAATCGTTTTTAGTTCAACATACATTACATATATTATATGCATTACTGATAAAATTCAAAAGACTAATCTTTTGAATTTTGTTGTAAATTGTTCGAAAGAGTACTGCCACCATCCCTATTTATGCTGTATAACAGTATTGCACCTGTGCTGTAGTGTTCTGGTTTGAAGAGTGTAAATTTCTGTGTAATTACAACCCCGTGAGATATTCCTTCTTTTATCTATAGATTTCAGGCTGACGGACGCAGAGCAATGTGACCGGGGTCTTATCGCAATATGCTACGCCGTATGTTGTTTTGTAATTTGTTACGACTTAGATTATATTGCCACTGTTGATGCTGCCTTATACATAATAAGGTTGTTTAATCCATCACATTTAGAAAAATACAATGGATGTGGTTAGAAGGACACGCCATATTTAGATGTTTTTATAATATCATATAGATACCTAAGTTCCAAAGTGTAACAAGTCTGAAATTCAGTGAGTTTGAGATAAGTATGAGAAATTGTTCCTTAAACTAAAACCCACCATCACAATAGAGAAGTAAGTGTATAAGTAAATGCAGTGTAGCTGTTACTTCCAATATCTCTTCATAAGTCTAGAATATTTTCATTTCATACACTAACAACTTTAGCTGTTTTCTTGTTACTGTTTGGAACTGAGGTTTTGATATATAACATTCTTACAAATATCTCCGCCATCCTTAAGGGGGACTTAACAGACGAACATGAAAATGGCCCATTTAATCCCATACCAGAGCAAATATTTAAGACTTATAATTAATTGTCAAAAACTAAACACGCACGTGCATTGATTACCTAAAATTTAAATGTGGATTTAATAGATGATTAGTTATTTATAAGTAATTGAAATATATTTTATTAAGTATAGCTTGCCTGATATTGTAGGCATTTTTATATATACCTCGATGATTTGCAAAATATTATAACAAAATTCAAAAAGTAATATGGAGTAATTTCAATTTTGAAATTGATAGCTAAGGAATTTTGACAAAAGCGATGATGTTATAAAATGTAAACACCAAATATTCATACTATACACAATATTATATTAATATTTGGTGTTATGTTAGAATATTATACAAAAATTAATGAATGTAAATTAATTTATATTTAATGATGTGCCTTAATCTATTAAACTGCTTTTAATGTCTGTTTATATACGAAATTAATGTAAGCGAACAGGAGAAAGATAATGTTCATTTATGTGAGTAGGTACAAAAAAATATTTTTAGATTAAATTAATCACAAAATATTAAAAAATAAACTAACTTCGTAACAATTGTGTTTTTTTATTTCTCTAGAAAACGGGATTTAATTCCAACGAAGAATAATGCCCAGTGCTCACACTTATTTTGAGATTAGACATGGATAACCAAGACAGGTTAAATGGTGATTATTTGTAAATATGAGCAAAGAATATATATTAGTACAAGTAGGGAAGTCTCACTGCACAAAATCAATCAAAAAAATAGGGACTCTTGCGGTCTTTTTTTTTTGGAAAAGGAGGACAAACGAGCGTACGGGTCACCTGGTGTTAAGTGATCACCGCCGCCCACACTCTCTTGAACACCAGAGGAATCACAGAAGCGTTGTCGGCCTTTAACAGCCTGGCCACGGGAAATTCGCCGATGCGAATATTCGCGCGGTGCGAACGGCGATTCGTCTAGCGACTGAAATAAACTCGTAGCAATGTACTAATCAAGCCACGCGCAACGGCGACTGGCGTCGCGGTGGGCGAGCAAAACAAAGGCATGAATCAATACGGCAAGAAGAAAGGAAGTGAAGTTGGAAGTCTGGCCATCCACAGCATAAATTTAAGCAACCAAAAACCTTTAACGGCCTTACAAATAAACTTGGTATAAAGTTTATTACTAAGCATAAACGAAGAATATGCAAAATGTTTACAATATCGTTGACAACACTGTTTTACAATGATAATTCTGAAGTTTTCCGAATGACAAGCTGCCTTATGGGCGCTATGGTTACTCTACTCAGCCAAACCATAATAACTTCAAAGAATAGAGTAACATCGAAAAGACTGATTATTATAATTCAAAATGATTGAAAAGAATAAAAAAGACTGATTAAAATGTTCGAAATTCATATACAAGTGAGAAGTTGTTTTTTGATTTACCTAGTTGTAAGGGCATTTAAATAGCTGGTCATATTTTGGGCAAAGATAGTTCCAAATAAATTTAGTTATAAAAATATGATCAGCTAATTAAATATTAAACTTATACATAGGTATATAGATTAATATAGAAGGATATATTACACACCTTAATGTCAAAAAAAAATTTTCAGCGGCACTTAAAATTCTATTTGCATAATTTTTCTTTCTCCAAATCTGGTTGAATATTCATAAGAATATAATTGAAGGTTTCAATACTCATTCTGGTATACTCAAAAAAAATCTGGATATATTCTGTATAAAAAATAAAATAAAAATATATAAACTTACGTCGAACCTCGATCATACGATGTCAATGAGCATTCAGCACCTACTCTGTCGCTCATTGATTAAAATTGCATGAATAGCGATCGACCCCCGAGTCCCGACGCGTCAGTCGAGAACGCTCGGCCTTGCTGTGCGGTTGTGTAACGCGGAGCATATGACTGATCACGTGAGTATATCTGCGGTCGTCGAGAGAACGTGACGATGCTGTACTTCGATGAGTGACTACTGGTGATCTGTATGGTTCTATGAGTTGATGTACAGCATTATGAAATGGTTCTTATCAGAGCTAATATTACGTAATATAAAATAAAATGTTCTTTTCAGAACGAATCTTTCGGCATACGCTTATTACAGTTATTATGCACGATTACTATTTCTACGATCTATACTGCTACGAACGTATTACGTTACAAGCTAGATATTAGACATTTGTATTAATTGATATTATTGGTTGTAGGTACAGCTACACATCGATCTCCAAAGCTTGATTTATTTAAATGTAAATATGAAGCCTTATCTACCATCCAACTGTTCATTATCTTGCAAATATTGAAAAATACAATACCAATAATTATTTTAATTCTGTTGTTAAAGAAAACTGGCCAGGATGGCATCATATTTATACCGATGCGTCAAAACACAAGTCAGAAGATTTTGTAGGAGTATGGGTTTATCATGCCCAATATAATATTGTCCAAAAAATAAAATGCCCATCAGATTTTACTGAATGTCTTGGCATCACCAAATCATTAGAATATGTTTTACTTTGTAAACTTATTAATAGTTTAATTTTATGTGATTCCAAGAGTGCTTTACAGGCTCTTTTGCGATTTTCCTTCAAATCAAAATATTTTTTTCCTATTATAGCAGACATTAGAAGTAATCTTTACGAGTGTTCAACAAAAGGTCTTTCAGTCACTTTTGACTAGATACCTAGCCACTGTGGCATAATAGGCAACGAATCAGCCGACACACTTGCAAATGAAGCTGTGGTGTGTGGTGACAAATTCCCCTTTAAAATATATACTCAGGATTTAGCTGTTCTTTCTGGTCTTTATCTCAGGGCCTCCTGGGGTAAACTCTGGGCAGAAAGTGGCCAATTTAATGGCAAAAATTATTGCGAAATTCAACAAATAATTCCTAACAAGTCATGGTTCTCTGTCATTAAACTTGATAAAATCATTACCACCATATTGATAAGAATGCGCCTTGAACACACCACTTGTCCGGCCCGGCCCACCTTGCAAGGTTTCATATTATAGATAGTCCATAATGCGAATGCGGACATGACTTTGGGGATCTGGATCACTTATTCTTTTCCTGTCCTAAATATGACCGAACTTCTAGATTATAATTATAGATAATTCTTTTTAGACAGTTTGATATCCATCCCTTTCCCCACTTCTATAAAAACCCTCCTGAGTTCTGTTGATCCATCCATCATTGATAGTCCATAATGCGAATGCGGACATGACTTTGGGGATCTGGATCACTTATTCTTTTCCTGTCCTAAATATGACCGAACTTCTAGATTATAATTATAGATAATTCTTTTTAGACAGTTTGATATCCATCCCTTTCCCCACTTCTATAAAAACCCTCCTGAGTTCTGTTGATCCTATATTGTATATTATACTTTCTAGATATATTTATAGCAACAATATTTAATTGTAATAATGTATTCATCTATTTTTTGTATATATTTATTTGCCTTAACATTTATCTTAACCATATCAAATTTCTCATGTTGTACATTTTTGTAACGTGATTTGTTTCCCTACCATAAAATAAATAAAAACACTTTGAAGTAGAACATAATTACAAGAAAATTTGCAATGTGAATCGATGAAAGAAAACTTGAAGCTGGCGGATGCATGGAATGTGCGAGCCAAAGTCTCCAAAAAGGAGTGAAAAAAAATACGATTACGAAGCCCTTGTCATTTGCGTTGTCAGCTGTTGTCACTTGTCATAATTTTGGATTAAATTTTATTTATTTATATTTTAGGTTTTAGCCTTTAGGCGAGTGATACCGTTTCGGAAACCAATTTAATTTTGATGTGGATTAATTTACTAAAACCGTGATATTAAATAGTGTATAAGATAATTATTATTCATCACAGAATCTAGTTCAGTATTACGCTAATCAATAATACGAACACAGTTTCAATAGAAGTTTAATTCATAACGTCCAGTAGGATTATTTTTGCTTTACAACAGATAACGACATTTTTGCAAGAATATAATAAGTTTTTATCTTTAAAAAAACACTTGCAGTGTCAAACAATATAATGATCTGCTTGATAAATTGATAGCTTAAAATCCTCAGTGAAATATCTTAAACTTATAATGGATGCAAATACCACAAACTTTAGCTGTTTACCAAACATCACAGATGTGGAATGGAAATTAGAAGTTGTAGCAAACACACCAGGGATTGCTTCAGATAAACTTATGTATACCATAGTTTTGAAGACAGACAGTGATAATATACACTTTAATTGTAACACACAGCAACTTCAGGACCTAGTGTACAAGTTGAAAGACTTAGTAAGACACTGTGAAAGAGTGAAATCTGAAACTTAACAGGAAAATTGTAACTTTGTGACCTCATTATTCCACTAAGTATTAACAAGTTCTCCTTGTATTATATTATGTATGTGCTAGCCTCTTTGTGAGATTAAATTTATTATTATACTTTTGTATTTAAAAATCTTGTCGAAATAAATTTTATATGAGATGCTGTTGTATCATTGTGATATTTTTTTAGGGAATGTTCTAGGTAATAACTACATAGTATTTAACTACTAGAACAAGCAGTTTAAGAGTTAATTTATTGTAACACATTAATAGTCAAAAAACAACAAATGTTACATACAGAATAGGAACACCACTGGACTGTTTAAAGGAATGTCAATACATTTATCTCATATTGTTCTCCCTCAAGAGTGTGTAATTCACATAATGGATAATCTAAATAAGCCTTTCTAAGTGTTATTTTAATATAAAAACTAGTTTACTATTTAATTTCAACTATAACTGGTGAAGGTGAAATGAAAGTATTAAATAATAAAAGGCAATGAAACAAACTAAATATTGAAAATAACTTTATTTTCATTAGGACATCTAAATAACACAATCACAGATTACTAAACACAAAGAGTATATAAGCTGCATGTTACACCACATCATGCAACTATGACAAATAAAGATTCATATAGTTATCTTAAAATATCACATTTAACTTCACTACGCAACTACAATCAACATTTTATATTTATCAGACTTTTTACACAAGATAATTGGCAAAATATATTGTAGAATGGACAGAAGCATAGAAGTTTGTAGGCCTCATAGTCAGTTGTAAAAGTTACAGATAAAATATGAGTGTCTAAAAATTTGCCCTCATGTATTTCTACATTAAAAAATAATTATAATCATAGCTAAAACTAAACATTTAGAAAAATATTTTTGTCAATAATACACAATGGATGACAAGTTTAATTCTTTAAGAATCTGGGTGAAATTTAATCAAGTTTTCACCTACAGAAACACCAAAACTTATCTACAGCTATTAGTCTATAATATTATGAAGCTATGATAAGAAAACCAAAACCACTCCAAGTTTACCTTAAAAAGACATCAACTACACCTGTGTCATATAAGTGCTCAATTGATTTTTTTACACACAGACTAAAGAAATAGGGCCTCAAGTATGACTCTTTTGTGTAAGGCACACACTAATTAATAACATAACAGCTCCTTTCAATCTGTATTCTATATAATATTATTGATTCAACTAAAGGTAGTAAAAGATTTATAATTCAAAGTAAATTATTAATATTTTCTTTAAATTTCTAAATGTGGTGCTGATTAGTGACACAAATGGTTGTTTTGATAAAATTCACCCAATTCCTTCCTTAAAATTGCTTCAAATACTGAAAAATATTTCATTTTTATAATGTACTTATCCATTCTTACTTAATATTAAGTGACTACACTAATAACACTATTGCATTGAACAGTCCAAACATATTCATGTTACAGAGATCATGTATGTCATAATTGATTGAATACAGTTATTGTGATGATCTCTTTGTAGTATTTAGATTTATAGAAATATAAATTTATAGTATTTTAATACCTACATTATTGAATTGTGGCTTAATTATTAGGCTAGCTAAGTTACAGATATTACTTGATATCAATATAATATATATAAACAAAGCACACAGTGAAAGACCATAATATCATAAGCAATACAAAACAAAAATAGGCTGATAAGCCGATAGATATAATTATCTGGTTACATGGAGTGAAAACTTGAAATAATAAATACAGGTGAGTATAACACAGTTACTGTGCATGTTAATATTAAATAAAACAAGATGAAATAATGGTATATCTAGGTTTCATCATGCTGTGCATAATACATTTATACAGAATACTGAAATGGTATAATATGTAATAAAACAGAGTGCTGTCACAAACACACTTTCTATTAGTTCTGGTAAAAGAGTGTGGAGTAGCAAAAATTACCACATGCCCAAAATAAATACAACAGGCCTCATTTTTGCTTCCTAAAATATCTTCCTTCTTAAATGGTAAGTACATAAATATGTCAAACATTTAAAATCAATTTCATGATGCAGTTTCTTATGAAAAACTGGTGATTTAATATTTTTTAAAAGAATCTTTTGTTAACACATACCTCGGTTTGCCAACTGCATTGTAAAGAAGAGTAATGTTTTTCAGGTGTGTATGAGTATATTATAATTTACAACAATAATAGAGCACCCTCTCTTTCTTCTCTTTTTACATACGCCAACCAAACACATTAACATAATTATCACACATAAATATTTTTTTTACTGTATGAAGCTTGCTGGTTGGTACCCAAAAACGCCACAATCAGTTACCTACATCAAAATATAATGTAAAAGCAGTGAAGACATGATGTTGAAGGAAGTGACAAAATGCTTTTAAAATATTAAACTCTGAAATACGAAATAATTTATATCTGCCAGTAAAAGTTAGCAACCCTACACATATCTGCATAAAAAACCTAGGTATTATTGCACGAAAACTAAGGTCTAAAAAGACCAATTCCTAGACTTAAATAAAATACAATTATGTCAACACATTAGTTGCAAAGTTAAACAATGTAGAAGTATAAACTGTAATAAAAGCTACACAAACTTTTTGTAGTTGTCAAGTAACAACATGTATGTCTAACAATTTTTTAAGTAATAATTTAGGATGACTTGAACATTGAACATAGCCATCGAGTTAACTTTTATATGAACACATTGTACTTTGCTTACTTAATAAGCTACAATATAAAGAATGGATCAGTCGATACTTAGATACGTAATAATTATAATCCAACATGTTTAACGAACAACCGAAAACCATACCAATAAAACTATCTCAATCCACTAAACACTAAACAGGTTTAGCAACGGTGTTGGACTGTTGTGCCTAACCTCAAAATATGATTTACGTACAAAATTTAAATATGTTTGACTTTGACGTAATTTGGGTGTTCAAAGCCGCATAGGCGCGGATACTCCTGAAAGTGGCAAGATTGCTGGTTATGCAATCTGGCAAAATTATTACTTTTTAATTTAGCGAGCGCCAAATATATTTAATTTGTTTTATAATTGGCATGGTCTTCTGGTAACAAATTCTTCAAAAATAAAAGCTAAAATTTTCTAACATAATTTAAAAATTATAAGCATCACATTATTTTAGCATACCTACATAAAAAATATGCTTTGATAAGCATCAAGAAGTAATCCTCCAAGTGACAAATACATTTGGTAGATTTTATTTGTTTTATAAATATTAAGTCAAACAAAACGATCACATAAAATTTAGTTCATTATAATTATTATTCTAAAAACAATCATGTCATAATCACATTATTATCAAACAAAATATTATAAAAATCATATAAAGATACATAAAAAGATATACCTAAATAGAAGAAATGGGTTGCTTCATAATTTAAGAATCAAGACGATTGAGAAATCGTCGAGAACCCAAGAATACGCAATTATTTGCAGTACATGTCTACCTTAGTCATGGATGGCTACTATCAAAATAATTCGGATCAACAGATGATACAGTTGGTCACTTCCAGGTGTACCAATTTCTGAAGGTGTGGCAATGCCCGTTTCACAAAGCTTTTTTTAAGACACATGGTTTTCCACACTGTACCAAACATCCTATTCGGTACAGGTAATGTAAGCCCATGCGCCATGACACTTATCGTCGGGCGGCAAAATGCACACGCTGTTAAGTAGCCGCACGCGACTGTTAAGCTCCATTGAACAAATAATTACGAGAATCCAGGTACATCGATTTCGCATATTCCTGTTAATTTGCCGCGAGATCGATGTAATTTATCCGTGAATCGTCCCGCGATTGTAGTAACCTATATTGTGGCACGCTTGCCCACTTCACGCGGATCGAAAAGATTTCAGCATTTGGGAACACAGATGACTACTGGCGTTTGCCTTTGGTTTAATTCGTAAATGTCCTTTTCGGTTCACCTGAATTTCTTTAAGTTTATTCCCTGACGCAACCAAATAAATAATCATATAGTATGACTAGTTTTATTATGCATTTAGAACAAACAAATCAATATATGCAATGCAAAACTAAGATTTAAGCAAAATATTAGAAAAGCTTTTTAGTTTAAAAAGTTAGTGAAAAAAAGGGCTTTCTAAATATAATAAAATTAAGGCCAAACACTTTCGCTTACCGATTCCATTTTTCAAATTAGTTTAGGGGTTTTGAATGCACGCCTAGTTACGAACACGTTCCGATATTTTAAAATCGACGGACGGACTTTCGAATGTTTCCTCGCTTTCTTTTAAATATATAAACGTTCTAGATACATTTAATTCAATTTGATTCGATTCTGTACGTAAGAATTCCGTACATACAAATATTGGTCGTCCAGGTTTAATAGTACGTTTTTCAGTTCGGAAAATAGTATCGGAATACGTATCTGTGCAGTAGCGCTAAAAATGTAGCAAAGTCATTTTACCGTAGGTATACAATTACATTTTTTCGTCGTTAAAATATATATATAATTTTTAAACAATAGAGATGTCCATATACAACATTTTTTTTTATTAGATGTAGTTTCAAGAGGATAGTTGTAACGTGTAACAATAAAGGCGACAAAAGAATTACATTTAAACCGTATTTTACCATAAACTGTCAAACGTGACGTTAGTATATTAAAGTGAGAAGAATTTAAGGAAAGCCGCAGGCGGTACCGGGTGAGGAGGCAGCGGCCCGCCCGCTTCCTTCAGACGCTCGCGGTATTCTGGGCACTGTAAAAAAAAAATATTATTTTCACATCTAAATAAAGACAATACAGTTTAATGCATTCAATTGAGTTTTGTTTGTTAGTAACCTGTCAGTTATAGCTCGGTAACGAAACATTCACATTTACAAATAAAAGTTTTAAAAATAGCTTCACGCCAATCAATCACATAGCACAATAATATTTGATTAGCGCGAAAATGAGACAACATAATGAATATTACGATCGCAGGTTCCAAATTTAAATGTCATATTATTGTAATAGACTTATGGACTTACTAAGTATATTAATGAATATTAATGAATTTATTAAGAGGTCGTGCACTCTTGGCAACCTTTAGGCCCTATTTTTACATTTACTTTATATTTTACAAGACTTATTAATAAACGCAATGTGAAGCCACTTCAAGTTCAAAATTACTTCTCTCTGTCATGTAATTCTGTAGTGGCAAAGGTGAGATGCAAAAAGTTTTAAATTTGGAATAACTTTACTTCGCGTTTCTTAATAAAGTATAAGTATTGAGAGAATATAGCTATGCACTTAAAAATATTGTGGTAAGTTCTACGCTGCACCTTAATATTAACTAGTTTGGCAGTGCATTTCTTTCCAATAAATCTTTTCATCGGTGCCATTTTTTTGTTTATTTGTTTGTTCGCTGCAAACAAGCAAGGACTATTTCTATTTGAAGTATGTATATTCAATTACCTGGTCAGCAATGCAGGGGTGTCCCAAAGAGCGCCAGAATAAACACTTGCAATGGCGGCACAGGGACAGAGTCTCCGCGTACTGCGCGTCTTCACGTAGTCCATACAACCTGATATGAACGACTGATTAATTAGATTACATTATTAATAAACTACTAGAGACAAAAAATTGGCAGTTTTAAAGACTGCCGATAGAAGTTTTTTTAATGAAAATAAGGGACGAGACGAGCAGGACGTTCAGCTGATGGTAATTGATACGCCCTACCAATTACAATGCAGTGCCGCTCAGGATTCTTGAAAAACCCAAAAAATCTGAGCGGCACTACAATTGCGCTGGTAACATTGAGACATACGATGTTCAGTCTCATTTGCCCAGTAATTTCACTAGCTGCGGCGCCCTTGAGCCCGAAACACAGTAATGTTTACACATTACTGCTTCACGGCAGAAATAGGGCCGTTGTGGCACCCATAATCTAGCCGGCATCCTGTGCAAGGAGCCTCTGATTGGAAAAGTAAAATCTAATGTTTCGTATTACCTTTAATATTAAAATTAATGTTCAAAAACAATTAAATTATTAATTTGAATTTCAATCGATCACACAAAACACTATTTCAACAATGCACAGTAGGTAATACATTATACAGATTGGATTTTTCACTAAATCCATTCAATTTCACTTATAAGATATACACAGCACTAATATTGCACAATACGTCAGCTGTATAGTTACAGATATACTGCTATAGCATTTCGGTGACGTTTGGATAGACTATGACAGCTGTGAATACGTCGAAAAAAATGAGTCTAGAACTAACCTCTATTTTGAGCAATTCACGCACACTAACACAAAGTGTCTTACAAATCGCGAGTGTAAGACGTAGTTGCTCACGTACACTAAACTAATATTCCTGGCCTGTTTTTATCGGGACCTAACAGCAACAGACTCTAAGATTACACCCATCCAAAAATTCTCCAACTATACCTATGTATTTATATTTTTTTTTTAATTATTTATTTATCATGTGCGCCAGTCATGAGCATGTCGGTGACGCGAACCAATAACAATTCCTTGCCAAAAAGTGTTAAAATTTCACTTCATAATGAAGTTCAATTTTCTCTGTAAATGGAACGCCAGCATGGTTTATGAGAGCCAAAAATTAAAAAAAAAGTTCTAAATATCAATTTATAAATAATAATGATAGGTACTGGCCCATTGCTGCTTCAGAATAATTTTAAATTTGTGGAGCTGATGATGCCCAGACATTTATAATTATATGCAAAAAAATACACAGAAACTAGGTTTATTTTTGTGGGATTCCGGGGTCATTTATAATTCCAAACTGATCTCTCTAGTGCCCGACGTACAAGGTCGTGGCCCAGGGCCTATTGTATTCTGGAACTTATTACATGTCGTAAGAGTGTATACTTGCTATATTTTATCTTGTTCTTTTTAGTTTTGTCGATTATAAAACGACAAATTGATTTTTATAATGTAAGGGTATACCTAACGAGTATTTCAAGTTATACTCAATTGATAGTTCCTAAGCACAGCACTGATATTGTCGACTTACTTCCTGAGCTGATGGAAGAGTTTCTTCCAGTCTGGATCCTCGTCAGCCTTGTGCACGGAGTCCACCTGGTGCTTGGAGAAGTGGAAGCTGACCAGCTCGCGCCACACGCGCTGCTCCGAGCACACGGATGCCATCACCGACCACGCTGATGAAGCAGCCTAACACAGCACAATTTAAACAGACGACGAATAAGTTTTTGAAGTAAAACTTCTTTTTATTAAATTTAAAGTTTTGGAGCGATTTGGGAGTTGGATACTTTCGGTTGAAATAAACACTACGAACTATATCCTGTATAATCTGTACGTAGTTTTTGCTATTTTACGCGGCAATACGGGGAAAAAAGTTGTTAGTGAACCCAACTCAAGAACAAGATTGAGTGATATTAATGTATTAAGACATGTAACTATTATTATTAGGAAAAGTGCAGAAGGCCTTCCTAATATACCTGTACAAACGTTGCAATGGATCCTTTAATGTATCCAACCAAATTTCTCTTAGGTGTTTAGGTTTCAATTCCCTGGAATTGCGACCAGCTAAAAATTACGTGTCGAATCTTACGAGAAGTTTATGCTCCATCTGTCTCCCTAGTTTCTGAAACACTAGGGTACTAGGAGAGCATTGATATTGTATAATTCGTTCAATTATTATTAATTATTCTTTAATATTCCTTTTTTGTTTGTAAATTTTCCTTTTGTGTTTCGTCTTATTAGTGTAAGTGGCACTGCCGTGCTTATTGGACAATAAATAAATAAATCAAATATTAAATACGCCCATTGTAAGAAAAAAGTCGTCAAGGACTCTGTGCCATCGTATAAGTATAAGTACTGTTAAGATTTATATACCTATGTATATATATCGAATACGACCCAGCGCTTTGAAAACAGTCCAAATTACGTAACGCTGGAATATTCAATAAAAGTTCCACCTCTTTGACATTGATTCTCTATTGTATTCTACGGTACTTATAAAATATAGGATCTTACATCTAGATCCCTGTGGTCCGCTATCCTCAGCAATATCTCCCGGACGCACTCCTCAGGCATGTCGTGCAACTTGGGAACCACTTCCGGTCCAGGCTGAAAGCAATTTGATTACGACTACTTAACATCTGAAAAGTTATGAACATGCTATGAAGTTATGAACTGGCGCACAATAGATGCAACACTTACATGAAACAAGTGTAACAACCCCAAACATAAATTAAAGAGGGACTTGACAGAAGGACAATGCCTGAGATTGGTCGAGTTAGTAAATCGTTTGTTGGGTAAATTATAGTATAGGGCAATGTATACCAATATGTTCCTATAAGAGGATCCTAAAAATATACATAAATATTTGATTTCATATGAATACACTAATAGGGTGGTCGCCAACAGGATATACAGGGTGTCCCGTAATCAGTGGACCAACGGGATACCCGTGATAGGGGTGGTCATCATCTCTCGAAAACACCAAATTTTACTGTTCTAGGGCCAGTAGTTCAAAAGATATGATTTTTTAAGCATTATTTTGAAAATTCTACCCTTATCAACACAAAAGTTGAAAAAAAATATTTTTTATTTTTATTTTGCCCTGTTTCTTAACTTAAGGTGGCTGAGGAAACATGTGTCTTCACAATTAAATCCATTTTTGTGAATAAATATTGCCAAATTAAAAATTAAAAACCAAAACATGCGCAAATATCAAATAACTAAATTTGCAACGTGATGTTTGAAGCAAGCTAGTGCAAAAAAAATGTATGACAGCCTTGCGGACCATTATTTAAAAAACATCTGCAGTTCATACTGATTCCAAAAAGGTATAACAATATTACATTTTACAAAAAAAATAACTTAATAACCAATTTTAGACTCCAATTGCGAGAAACATTTAAGCGCTATCTATTCTGAGAATTATTTTGTTATCGAGAGAGAGATAACACAATATGCTATCTCTTTCTCGCTCAGGTACCTTTTTCGTTTACGGGGTCCTATTGGCCGACGCCTATGATCCCCACACCCTAATTTTTCAAATTATTCTTAGTTTCATCAGAGACTTGCTCATAGCTCGTAGCTGCACACGTGTTTTTTACTTCGCTACCATTACGACTCTTTTTTTTGGTGACTGACGCTTGAATTGGACCTTGTTTGTCTTTGTGATTTGGATACTGTTTGCCCGGATTTTATAAAATGCCTAATACCTATACTCCTCGTGAATATGCTGAGATGTATTTTATTTACGGTCTGTGTAATGCAAACGCTCGGCAAGCAGCCCGTACGTATCGTGAGCGCTATCCTAATCGCGACCGCTATCCGGATCATCGAATTTTTCTCCGTGTAAATAACGCGTATTTAGAAGGCAGAATTCCCGGAGCTGCAAACAACGTGGGAAGACCTAGAAGAGTCGATGAACTTCAAATACTGGCCGAAGTGACAGAAGAACCTTCTACGAGTGTTCGTCGTATTTCAAGACGTACTGGTATAGCAAAAACAACAGTACATCGCATTTTAAAAAGAAACAGTTTATACCCTTATCATATTCAACGAGTGCAGGCACTATTACCTGCTGATTATCAACGGAGGATAGATTTTTGTGCAGAGATGCTTCGCCGATGCCGACAAGATCCACTATTTTTCAATTCAATATTATGGAGCGATGAATCGTGTTTTAAAAGAGTTGGAGTGTTTAACATTCATAATTTACATGAATGGGCTGTTGTGAATCCACGTATTGTACGAGAAGATAGATTCCAGCACCAGTTTGGAGTCAATTTGTGGGCTGGAATCTTAGATGGTAAACTTATTGGTCCATTTGAGCTCCCACCGAGGCTTAATGGTGCTCGGTACTTGCAATTTTTAAGAAATGACTTAAGTAATTTATTAGCAAATGTACCACAGGAGGTATGTGAGAGGATGTGGTTACAGCATGATGGCGCACCCGCTCATTATTGCAGACAAGTGAGGGAATATTTAAACGAGTCTTACCCAAGTAGGTGGATTGGACGAGGAGGTACAATCCCATGGCCAGCTCGATCACCTGATCTTAATCCATTGGATTATTTTTTATGGGGATATTTTAAAGAATCCGTATATGAAACCGTTAACGATAACGAAAGACAGCTAAGACAAAAACTGAATGTGGTGAGTGAAAAAGTCAAAAATAATGAAAGGGCGTTAAAAAGTTTAAAAAGAAATTTTATAAGAAGATGCCGGCTATGCCTTAGAGTAAGAGGAAGACATTTCGAACATTTATTATAAGAAATAAATAAAAAAATTCTAACTATTTACTTTTGTTTTATTGTAAATTCCGCCAAGAAATTGCTATCTAATGTTGATTTAAAATAATTATTGTCTTTTATTGTTTCACAATAATGATTAATTATACCTTTTTGGAATCAGTATGAACTGCAGATGTTTTTTAAATAATGGTCCGCAAGGCTGTCATACATTTTTTTTGCACTAGCTTGCTTCAAACATCACGTTGCAAATTTAGTTATTTGATATTTGCGCATGTTTTGGTTTTTAATTTTTAATTTGGCAATATTTATTCACAAAAATGGATTTAATTGTGAAGACACATGTTTCCTCAGCCACCTTAAGTTAAGAAACAGGGCAAAATAAAAATAAAAAATATTTTTTTTCAACTTTTGTGTTGATAAGGGTAGAATTTTCAAAATAATGCTTAAAAAATCATATCTTTTGAACTACTGGCCCTAGAACAGTAAAATTTGGTGTTTTCGATAGATGATGACCACCCCTATCACGGGTATCCCGTTGGTCCACTGATTACGGGACACCCTGTATTATGTATAATGTTGAAAAATCGTCTCATTTCTCGTGGTGCTTTTCTCAGGTTTGAGGCATTCATATTTTTAATGAGATAGTATTCTTACGTTAAAAAGGGCGTTAAATTTGAAAAATATAAAATATATTTCTATTTGATGATGAATTATAATCTCTGCGCGCAGAGAATGGGACAGGCTGCCATTTTAGTGACGTCAAGCAGATTCTTCAGAAATCACCAATCAAGAAGTAGTGTTTGCATATTGACGGCTGCCTGCTGACGTCAATGAGAAACAAATATATCAAGGTTGCCTGATCCTTCACACGGTGTTTATATAAACTTGTAATAACATACCTCTTGTATACGTATACTGTTAGCAATACGGTTGATCCTGGCGATAGCGTGGTCGTGGTGGCCCCACAGCGCGCGGGAGCCCAGAGGCCGGCCCCAGCACGCTCGCCTCTCCGCCTCGCGCACCGCTGACAGGCCCACCACCAGAGCACGTAAGGCGTTCAGGTTTTGTTTCGACGTGGCAACTGTTTATTAAAGTCTCAGCCTCACAAATATATCGACTACGAGTCACTTAAGAAACCTCTAGAACGAGCAGTCAAAGAATTTCTCATGAAAACATTTTGTACCAACCAATCAACAACCAGTCGGAGGCTCCTTTGCCCTGTGAAAAGGAGCCGGCTAGACTATGAGTACCAAGACGCCGCCTATTTCCAGCGCGAAGCAGGAATGTTTTTAGCTTTAGTGTTTCGGTCTGAAGGGCGCCGGGTAATTAGTGAAATTACTGAGCAAATGTGACTTAACAACTTATGTCTCAAGGTGACGAGCGAAATTGTAGTGCCGCTCAGAAATTTTGGGTTTTTCAAGAACCCTGGGCGACACTGCATTGTAATGGACAGGGCACATCAATAACTATCAGCTGAACGTCCTGCTGGTCTCGTCCCTTATTGTCACAATAAAACCATGAGTTAAAGGCCTGCAGTAAGGTAGTCATTACGAATTTAATTATTAATTACTTATTGCTTAGACTTCACATGATAGTTAATATTGATAGTTTTCATAATAAGCGGTCATAAAAGCATAATTTACAAGCACCATCAACCGTCACCTTGATCAGCGAGCTGCTCCAGCATAGACAGCAGCAGCTTCTGGGCCGCTCCCGGCAGGTGCGTGAGTCTCTGACCGCAGAGCAGTAACTCCAACAGCGCACAAATGTAGTTGAATCTGCGAACGTCGCGGACAGCCGATGAAAAGTCCAAGCGACGAACCGCTTCCGATAGTCCGTTGAAGCCAGCTATCTGAAAATAAGTTTTAATCAAGGCTCGTTCGCGTCAGGGACGTTTTGATTCCTGCTGCTAATTTCTAACATCGAAATCCACACCACAATATCAAGATTTTTTTATCAAGGTACACACCCACATTTTAAGACTGGCAAAGCTCCTGTGCTGTACTATTAGTGCAAATACTCATGAGAAGCATCGAAAATGGTATATAGAATACGAAAATGGTATGTAGCATGAAAATGGAGGAATCACATTTATTTATTTCAGCCATATTTTGTCTTTTATCCGTCCAAGTGACTTGTTCGCGTTTAATGTAAATCATTTCCACATGGAGGCATCTTGAAAGATTATCAATTATCATATTATAAACGTAAAACGTACAATTTAATGAACGTTGATCTATAGCTAACACTATAAATCAGTTCTGAGGGTAGGTAGATAACTTCACTCACCTCTCGCGTACATTTAATGGTGATGTGGCAATGTGGAGGAACCCTTACAACATCTTCAGAAGCTTTATCATCCTCACCCTCTGCATTCCTGCAATCATGTAAATAAGTAATTCATTAGAGTAAAATTATGTTACTCTCTCCATGAAAAGACCGGCCTACTGATAAGAAAGGTATAGGAAAAGTTTTAGGAATGCCTCATTGTCGTTATAATATTCACAAGCCATTTTTATGATATATTCTTTTATGTTTAAGACTTCTGTAGATGCACATACCCTAATATAAATACACGTCCTACTAAGATACAAAACTAGTTGCTCAACAAACAACATTAAATTCATAAGTGTAGGTCGGTTACAACATTATATTTTATCGCAAGTCTCGGGTTCAGGTCGAGACTGACCGACTTTACTGCTCTATAAATATTCAGCTTTTGTCCTAAATGTAAAAACCTGAGCTTTTACATTATTTTAAGCCAACTATGATGTAAAATGTTTTAATCCTACATAATATTTTTATGCACAGAAAGTTTGGCTTTGTGCGCTCAGTTACTTCTCTCAATCGAATGGTTTTTTTTTTCAATAAATGCGGTGAGACTCCAGCTTTTAACTCCTCGGCTTTGTTGTGGCCAATGTAACTAAATAGATATAGATATTGTAATCATCTTTTCTAAGGGCCATAAACAACTACACCGATAAAGTAACTCTAATACTTGATTGAATTGATTATTTGAGAAACCCCATTAGTCATCAGATTCTAACTTTTGAGGAGATGAAAAAACCCTTCTGTGAAAAAAAATTGTATGACCATGGATGTGTTGTCTATTGAGTTTGAAAGGTTTAAATATTACCTAAAAAATCAATTGATACTTTTTTATAAATATAATATTGTCATTGTCATGAAATAAATAGTGCCTGAAAGTCCTCGACTTAGGCCTTTCTCAAATAAACGAAAAAATAACACGTTTAACAGGTTTGATTAAACCTTATAAATTATTATATTATTTGTTTAACCCATGTTCTCATCTGTTTCACGGTCTGTGACCGGCCATTGGTATATTTTTTCATAGAACTCGACCTGTACTTCTTTATCTTGTGGCAAGTAATTGCTTAATTTTTTTTTAATTTTCCATTTTCTTTTTGATAACAGGCATTTAACCTCCAGGATAAGCTTTATTGCTAGGCAAAACGAGCCTCTCTTTATAAGCACTCTAAAGATTAAAAGAATATTCAACCAGACCGTCAATAAAGTCCCTTACGACCACTACTCCATATCTTTCATGAGAATGACGAAACTAACAATATTGACTGTTATTAAATGATAGCTTTGGTTCTTTGGTTTCTACCAGCCTATTTTACACCGAGCATAGTATTATTTTTTAAGCCTATTATGTCACAGGACGAAGGCAATCAGACCAAATGTTTTTCGCCGTTGAGCTTAGAATCAATGCTGAAACTTCTTTCACTGTCTAGATCCTATCAGTTCGTCATATTTTTCTTTTAAACACGGCGAAGTTTCTATCAACCTGATGAAACTAATTAGAATTATACAACTACATAAGTCAAGGGCCACTGAGGATACCAACAACTACCGACCTATAGCAATTCTACCAGTGTTTAGTAAAATCCTTGAAAAACTAATTCTTATTTAATCTTGGTCTTTCAAAATACAGAGTATTAATATTATGCCAGCAGTTTTTGTGTTGCCATTCTTTTATTTGAGTACCCCATTAGTCACTGACTTAAGAGGTTGGATTAAGACATTTATTCTTCCATAAAGGAATTTCCACTTAAATGGAACTTACAGGCTATTTTATAAAAGTGGGTTACAAAATTGCATCTTAAAGCGTACAGTAAATATAAAGTAATTAAAATAGGCGAACTAGGTAAGTATAGCTTATACACATTTCTAATTTCTAATACAAATATTTTATAAAAATTATAATACTAGTGGGTAGTTTTAAAAAACCATCACGTACTTAAGTAAACCAAATATTCAACTAGCTACAATTCCCTTTCTATCGTATTGACTTGTGGGACTTCTTCCTGAAATGTGTATTTACGGCCATAGAACAGATTTCCGAAAAAAAGTCATTTTGTCAAAAAAACTGCCATGTATTGATTTCTCAAATTATCGATTCAATTAGTTTCTATGCCTAGCTAATTGTATTGTTAGCCCACGACCAAATATATCCTCACTAAGCCTTGAAAATAAATACGCCATCTGCATTATTATCGTCAACAGATACACATAACTTTTCTAATTTCCAACTCCATATAGTTATTGAAGTGCGAGAAAGCGACACGTAACTCTTACATAAACCAGTGGATTACCACTATACGATGTATTAACATCGATGTGTTTTGATCTAGTCATCACATGCAACTATGAGCGTTATTATACCTACATTAAACCAGATTAACTTAATTAGGGATTAAACTACACATGCACACGGCATGAGAGCAAGTTTGGTGGACTTTAGGAGCGAAACTGTTAACAATTTATTATTTTATATGATTTCTCCCACACCTGGGATTTTATAAATAATTTAGTATACAAATGTTGTGATTTTTATTGAGTGCAAATTCTGCTCAGTTTTGTCTTCAATCAATTCGACGCGTGTTTCGCAACTACACGAGGCATGCTCGGGAGATGTTGATGTCTGAAAATTATTATGATGATGAAAAAAATTTATTGAGTTAGGCTTTATTTTGCGGCATTTTACTAGCTGAACCGACAGACGCTGTTCTGTCAATAGAAAAAAAAAATGATGTACCTACCTAAGTATTCGGAAAAAATGTAACGTAAAGCCATCGGAAATGAAAGATTTTATAATACTATGTAGTAATAAAATGATAGGGATTAACATCGTATTTGTTTAAACAAATACTTTAATAGTATTCCGACACCTCCGAAGAATATTGTCAGTGTACATATAAAAACCTAACTGGTGAAAGCAGCATGAAAAAAGGTGCTGTAGTTTTTGAGTATATCGCGAACAGACAAACGCGACGGAGGACTTTGTTTTATAATATGTAGTGATGAGTTCGACAATTATAAGAATGTAACACTAAAATAGAATACAAGACACGAGCTTCCGTGTTGCACATCAAACATTATTATGTACCTAAATATAATCTTGAAACGATTCACACACCAAAACAGCCTCAATAATCTACAAAATAAATGTCATAATCGAATGAAAGTTATTTGCATTTGAGAAGTGCAGGCAGGGATCAAGAAACATTGGTTATGTTTAACTAATGTGTTCCGCCGCCACATTGAAAGCATTTCCTTTACCAATATTCAGATTAGTTTGATGTTTTCACAAAGGAAATCAAGTTAGCGACATTCCCCTTTCTGTCGTATTACACTGTGTTTTTTTGATTTGATCAAAGATACTAATAACGAACACGTTATTAGAGTATCTTTGATCAAATATTATCTTACTTACTTTACTTTAAACACATTTTTTATGAAAATATTGTCATATATAATAATATAGATTTAAAAATTGATAACTTTTTTTTCAAATTTTCATAATTAGAAAAAACAAATTTTTACTGCTCTCCAAAAATTGTAAATTTTCGATTTAAAAAATGTCACCTGTATTTAGTATAGTAATTTTGTGCCTACCTATAATTTAATAAATTTAAACAATTTTATTATATTTGTTATATTAATAGTATTTTTGAATGAATAAATAAATTACAACTAATGTGAATTTTAAACCTATGTATCTTCTTCGTGTGCTGTTATAAACTATTATGTACACATAGTACATAACAAGCAATACCGCCAAATAGACATATTTCATTACCAACCTCCAACATATATTTCTATACGGATGATAGCACTGGTGATGCCGTATAAGGCCCATGCAGCAGCTCCATCGGGAAATCATCGACCAGTGCCGGAAGAAACTTGTGTCTTCTATAGAGTCCTCTTTTGAGCGGGTCGCGGAATGGGGTAAAATGAACATTGTCCTATTAAAGCCCCAGAAGACTTAAGTATTAGCGTTTAAGAACCTCTTGTAATACGATATACTGGGCCGCGATTGCCAATTCCACCCTCACACCTGGAAGCCAAATTGGCTTTGATGAAGCTGGGCGGCATAAATAGAGCACGACAATACTTCAAGCCGGGCCACATTCTAGCGGTCTACAAAGCGCAGTGCACTCCAGTATCAGCTATGACGCCGGATTCCAACTTCACACGACATGCCACAAATAAGGATATCATTCCCTCAATCTGGATGTGTAGTGCGTTTTTTAAGGAACCTTCTTCTACGCACAACTAACCTGTGGAATGAGCTTCCTTGTGCGGTGTTTTCGATACCTTCAAAAAAAGCGCGTAAACCTTTTTAAAAATTCCGACAACGACCACTTGACATCAGGTCAGACCCGTACGCTCGTTTGTCCTCCTCATCCATAAAATAAACTGTAATTTAAGAAAATTTATTGAAGTAAGCGTTACTTTGCGGAAATCCATAATTATCATGAAGACAAATATGGGCGGAATTAACACTCAACAAAACTCAAAACATTTGGACTTAAATTTACCTTTTCGGCGTTGAATTTTTTTTTTACTGTAGCGATGTATAGAAAAATTTAAAAAAAAGGTGCATTTTCCCAATTCTTGTACACCTTTAGGTACGCATCGCCTAGATGTCAATTATTATTATCGATTTAATCTGTAAAAATCCATTTGCATAAGTCCGAACCGTACGTAAACAGATAATACAAAGAAGCAAGGTCGTATCAATACCAGTCATCCGTCGGTGGTCTATAGGAGTCACTGTCATGGAACATTATACCTGAGGACACTGCAATTGCATAATACACACGCGGGGGACCGGTTGCCTTTAGCTACAAATAGAACGTGTTGTCAATGAAGTGCATTCAATGTTTATTACTCAAAGTACTACCACGGACTAGTAAAAAAATAAGGACTCCGTGTCACCTTATATATATATATATATATATATGTATAGCACCAAAACAAGCCGGTAAACGTGTAAATACATAGCCCCACGCACACACTTACACTAATACAAGCCGATCGGCGGCTATTATGAGATGTGTCATCGTCTGTGGCAGATCAGTTTACGTCGCAATAAAAATGTGTAAAAACAATACTATAAAAGTATTTGTGGCCATATGATTATTTAAGGGAGAAAAAATTGTGTAACTAGTATCCCCCGTAACCGCACACACACTAGCATAACGGTGCTTACTCGTCCGTGAGTACTACCCGTTAGTATCACTGGATCTGACGTCGATGACGTCACATCATCGCTTTGTTACGGTGTGCAAATCAAGCATCACTAGGATATTATTATTAATAAATAAACAACTATTTATTTTTTTGTATTACAGATTGATTTTAAGGTGTTGTATTGTGCTTATGATTATTAGTATTGTAATTATGAAAAATTTATGAAAAAATCTGAGTAAAGTAAAAAAAGTATTTATTTTTCAGGAAGTACAATTATAGCGACACAGAACAACAGAAACTACAGAACTATTAACAGCTAAAGTCAAAACGTAATAATTAAAACTTCAAAAACAAAGCAGTGATACCACGAATATATCCCGATATGTACCGAACGGTAATGAAACCGCAAACTGTACTGACACAACAGGACGAGCACGAGGGGGTTAAAGGGGAACAGGAGCCCCCTCCACGTTCCGCATCCAGGGCGGGTCCCTATTTATGGTAATACATTAACAATTTGACAAAAATTACCTTAGGTAGGTATATGTTATTTTATTAAAATTTAAATAAATACATCATGTTTCCATATTTTGTTGTGTTTGGCTATTATAATGAATATTTTAATGTTTATACGTAAATACTGAGAAGTGGTGTCATTCGTTCCGCACGCTGGTTGCGGTAACAAGCGCAAGTTGGTGGGCAATAAAAATGCAATTTGGTGTAATTCGAGTGAAAGTACTGCCATTACTCGCGGTGGTCGATGGAGTAGGTAAATATATTTTAATGTCTGTGTTTGGTAACAGTCTATGTCGTAAATTTATAGTATACTTTAAAAGTAAAAAACTTGTAATAATTAATTCAACGTTATCAAGCACATTCCAGGTGACTTTAGAGAAAAGGGGAGGGGTTTCAGCAAAATCTCAGGACATGTAACGTAGATTCTAAGGATGAAACTAAAACTAGAGAATTAAATAAACATACCAAGTGACACCGAGATTTATCAAGGATGTAGGTATCGGACCATTGACTTTACGGTAATACCCTTTGGGTTAAGAGTGCTGGAGGCGTCATCTCCAGAGAGAATAGAATCACACAACGTCTAAAAATTTTGGTACAAAGAAAATGTCTATAATAGTACATATTGCAGTATGAAATCAAGGCTTTAAGCGCCTTACTATTACTATGTTCAGTGTTATTAATTTTACAATAAGGTATATAGTTTTTAGTATTTTCTTGTTATATTTGGATCAGTACGGAACTCACATACAAGCTTACAAAAGAAAGAATTTGAAAAAATGGCGCACCTTAATGGATTAAAAATGCAATAAACTTTAGCCCAATATAAAAACAAATAAATAACTTGTTTTGGAGCGTTAAGTTATAATCGTATTATCCAGTCGCTGATTAAGTAATCTTATTAAGAGCGAGGTTACCAGCTAGCTAGCAACACTCGAGCGAACAACAGAACGATAATTAGTAGAGTGAGATGAATTTTATGCATAGTTACTAATGAACATACTCAAATAGTTACTTCATTCAATTATTATTCAAGCACATTCAAAGGGTCAATGTATATCTACAAATCGAGGCCTGAGGTTTTTCACATTGGCAGGAAACTGGAGCGTTGATTTGACTATTAACTGCAATTATTTTCATTTAAGGCGAAGAGTAAGCAGAAAACACGCAAACATGATGTTTTTAGACAAGTTTTGTGGTGAAAGTATAGCATTTCGAGCTATGAACACTACTTAATCCTGTTACACATATCCTTAAGTCTTATTTGTAAGTTGCTAATGCTTGCTGTTGGTTATAGTAAACACTGCCGAGCCTTTTTGAACTACCACTTTTCTTTGAAGTTACACAAGTTTTTTGCCATGGCGTGACGCATTTTTTTTGGTACTTCTCTCAGAAAAGTTATTCTTATAGCTTGTACTTTTTTGTGTAGGTTCATTTATTCAGATTAGTAGTGAATAAAGAGGATTGTAAGCATATAAACTATTTTCCACGCAAGAATTTTGAAAATATTTGCTTTGTTACATAGATGGCGGGCCGGCAGACGTGAACTCATATTGCTCAAGGTAGCTGGCATTTAGTGTCGCCTTAATATAAAGTACTAGCTAATTGATACACTATGCCCATTACAATGCAGTGCCGCTCGGGATTCATAAAAAACCAAAAAATTCGTAACTGCACTAAAGACTTCTTTAGTCCTTCAGACCAAAACACAGTAATGTTTACACATAACTGCTTCACGGCAGAAAAAGGCGCCGTTGTGGTACCCATAATCTAGCCGGCTTCCTGTGCAAAGGAGCCTCCTCGCGAGGAGACTGGCTCGAGTACGCCCACTTGGGCGTAGTATTAGTTGCCGCTCTTTAAAGTCGAGAGAACACTGAAGTTATAGTAGGATACCATACGACAATACAGCAACATTAAATAAATGCTAAACGAATATATACAACTTTAGTTGTGCAACGGCGTCGTATTGAGGAAATAAAATATCTTATTTAATTGCGCACCTGAAATATGTGACGTTGAGTTATTCAGAAGCAATAACAAAACTCGTGAGTCGTGACATTACTCTCTGCCAAAGGAAAACATTAAGAGCGATTAGATCTAAAACGGGAGTGGAGTGACTACACCTAAATATAAGGGTAGAAGGAGCATTGGCCGAGAGTATTGGCGAAATGCCAAGGTGTTGAAACTGGCTGTCCCGCTGACCGATGCATGTGCGGAGCTTCGTGGTTCTAATTCGAAATTTAAAAAGTGTGTCAGCAATATTACGCGCCAATTTTATTTGATTGACAAAATATACTAGTCCGATATATTTTGTCAACTCTCTACTTACCTACATAATTTCTTGTGAACTCATTAATTGAACATAATGTATGTCAGAAGTTAATTTGCTAATAGCAGAAAAAATATCCTTTATTTTACATATTTGTACCGAATAAACTACGAAGTTTATGTAAACATGTAGTACGCCTTCCTACTTTAAGTTCGGTCCAATTCAGTAAGTCCTTGTTAACAAGACTGCAAATTTCCTCTATGGAGAGATCCGGTTTAATATCACTTAAAAATAACAAAAAAAAATGTTAATAATCCTAGTTTGGACAAAGTCATATGACGGATGAAATGTTTTTTTAAGGAAAACGACAACGAATAAAAAATAGCATGCGGGACACATAAAACTTACATAATTTAAACATTTAGATAGAGTCTCTTCTTGTTAGACAACCGATGAAAACAGGCCAGGAATTTTTGTTTAGTCTGCGTGACAAGCTACATATTGCACTCGCGATTTATATGACACTTTGTGTTCAGTGCAGTGCTCAAAATAGAGGCTAGCTCTAAACTCAATTTTTTTTGACGTTTTCACAGCTGTCATAGTCGATCTAGATGTATTTAAAATGATGTAAGACATAAAGGTACTTAAGTAATTACTGTCACAAGTGCTCTCTTCGTGTTCACGACTAAGGAATAAAAAAGCGTCGCCGGCACCGTGAAAGGAAGTTTGTTCCAATTTCCTTGTACGCCAGGATTAAAATAGCTCTTCGAATCGCTAGAACACGCGCAATGGAGCGACGTCTAAGGAAACTGAAGGGATTTGTCCACAGAGTATAGGATGTTACAAGCTTTACCGCAGTCCACAAACCAGAGTTGTACCTTTTTATAACCGGGTTTTTCGAATTTTTACTTTGCATTATAGGTTACTGTAGTACTTGCTGTGCATTAAAATTTCTAGTTACAATACTACGAAACTTACAGAGCTCTTTCGTGGGTATCGTCGAAAGCGAAACGACAAATAGGCTTTTTGTTTAAGTTTAACCTGGAGCTAACCTTAGGGTGGTTAAATTGGACAAATTTCATTTTTTCGTGCGGTATCTTTAGAACTATCAAATACATTTATATTATTATGCATATAAATGCATCATGCAGTTGAGTAGTGATACACTAAGTACATATTCTGATAACTAGGCAACAATAATCGATAACAATATGCTACGCCCAATAAGGAAGCTGTTCATCCACTTGCAAAGACCCCGGTAAGCCCAGTGCCAACTCGATACTTTCAATGATGTGATTTACTAGAAGAAGTCATGATTTCTTGCTAAATAAATATAAATCAGCCTAGCTTAACGAAAGTGTATATTTGTTGTAGTTGTTACAGAAATATTTAGAAACTATTTGCATAGCAAGCTTTGTTCGAGGGAATGTGCTCTATAGTTTAGAAGATCTGTCCTGTCTATCTGACAGACAGTCCACATTCGAAGTGATGTAAGGTCTCGACAAAAGGTCAAAAAATCACGAGACAAAAGAATCATTTGCAAACTGACAACAGTGCTAGTCACGCTCCGATGCAATTTTTATAAGATTGTAATTTTTGCACTTACGTCCAAGGAACCTTTATGTACTGAAAGCATGTTCTTCGATTTCTTCTTTAGGAAGGATGGAAATGGAGTTTTTAATTTACCTCTACATAATTTATTAAAGGCTTCTGTATTCTCTTACAAAGTAGGGAGATGAACGTGTAACTAGACCGCATCTTCAAGGCCGAGGAGGCGTGGATTTCTCAGGGTTCCACAAAGTGGCAATGCGAGGTAAAAAGTCCAGACATCAACGCAGAAAACTTCTCATTTTGACATGATGTCCGGTGGCGGAATTCAGTTGAATTAACAACTCCTCCAAACACAACCATAGATAGAAGAAGAATCGTCTCCCAGTAGAATCTTCAGGGGCTGATTGCACCGAGTTCTGCTCGCGATTGTTGCAATATAGTGTATATTTACCTCATATATTTACCTTACTAACTCAGATGTATTCTGCAGTTGATAAGATATAATTAAAACAAACAGAAGTGACTCGGTCCGCGGTGACACCGACACCTAGTAGCGCGCAACTCACTTTCACTTCACGCATATTACTTTTACTTTCGACTCGCTTCGATTATTATCGTTCACTAATTACGGCGGGATTATATCAAGGTTATGTTTATGAATGTGTAGTTCTATGTAGCAGAGGTAAAGATTTAGTGTCGGTTATTCACTCAGGTACAACAATTAAAAAATGTATAGAGTTACCTTAACCTACAAACGGTCTTAGGGTTTCGAACCCGAGAACCTTATTACTAAGGCACTGGTGTCTTTCCGTATGTCAGCCTCTATAAACTATAACTTTTGTGGTTTTTATTATTTAATTAAGTGAAACTTTATTTCCACCTACAAAGGATCATAGTGTGTTAGAAACAAAGTAACTTAAACCCTTGCGTTAGTACAAGATATCTTAAAATTTAAACCTTCCTACTCTAGGACAGGATCGACTTGTCAGCACATACAGCAGTGGTTCAGGTACTGACAATCAAACCTGTGAGAAAATGCCCTCAGAATACCATTGGGGCTAGCTCGGGCCATACGCAACAGGGACGTACACCTTACGCATAGTCGCGTAAAACAATCTACGTACACCTCAACAAATATGCCCCGACGCGCTGCAGTATCGTGGCAGCCCTAATAACATGTGGTCATAATGACCACATTATTATACTGCAACTTATTTTCTATTACTTATTTTTTCGTCCATTTATCGCATAACAGCAAATATATATTATATGTTCAAATAACCAACATTATTTTTGTGTCTCTGTTATGCTTATTTTGATATTTTTGGAGGAGGAAATTAACGAGAACCAAACCCTGTTTTTTAAATCACAATTCTTAGATATTAAGTGTCATTACTCTGACTCTAGGGTTGTCAATCTGTTATGTTCGAAATAAAAATATAAGAATATAGAGCAAATTAGACATATTATTTATTTATATTATTTTTTCTGCATATTCACATTATATTATTTTAAAAATATTTTGTAAAATGATGACGCTGTAAAAATTGTTGTAAAAGTCTGACAATAAATTTCTTACTTCTTCATGAGAAGATACTATAGTAAGAGATCAACGTTTCCGAAGGCGTGGTATTCAAGTGTTTATTTAACCGACATGAAAAAAATTTGTCGAGTTTAATGGCAACGTATATTTCACTGGGACACCAACCGGGGCGCAACCAGTCGCCTCTACTAACAAAATGTATACAGCTCTATACAGAATTACTCACCAGAAGGCCTACCATCAACTTTTAATTAGCAATTCAATTCCGATGCAGTTATGGTACTCGTACCATGAAGTGCCTATAACTGGCGTTTGAATCGCTTATGAAAGATCTTACTGCCTCGTCTATTGTATTTCCATTTTCGTTATTTATTTTCAGTATTTTGTTTTACAAAAAAGCCCAATAAAGTATTCTCATGGTACGAATGAATGAACGAACTAAAACAGTTTGCGATTCAATTTCCGACTTGATTTGACGTCAACCTAAATTGGATAGGTCTAATAACGTCGTGGTAAGAAATAGGAAAGCAGTTCAGTTTAGGTTGTCAATTAAATCGCAATAAGAGTTCATGGTAGGCCCGTTGCGCAACCTGTGGTGTCCCGGTGAAATATAGCCTTAAAAACTATAATTTCTATATTAAAAGCGTAAAAAATACAAAACCAATTACTCAGACGCAATCTAAATGGCGAAGTAATAAAACAAAATAATCAACTTCCCTTCATATTCATTTGCAATTCGAATCCCGTTTCCCGACAAATCGGTCTAGGCCAGGGTCGTGACCTACTTTTCACGATTAAAACGTTTCTACGGCTGAGATCTATAAAGCGTACTTGGACTTTACTCACGTAAAACATAGCTAAGTGTAAGCTTAACATAATCTTTTATTTTGATTTATATTCATTTGACAGCTAAAATTATACTGAGCTAAGTTTGCTCTATAGATTCCAGCCTACGCCTCTGAGATGGGTTACAGTTTTCATTAGGTAGAACTTATTCACTATCTTTTATCATCCGAAGCCGAAGTGTTTTAGGGTTACGAAACAGGAGAACAACAACAATATGTATGATGATCCCACAAAATGTACAAAGCAAATGTGTTACGAAATTTAAAAAAATTGTTCAAAGATGTTTGTGTGGTAAAGGTTACTATAACATTCATGATTTCTTTTATAAAATGACCACAGATTGATAATGGAACGACCGGCGATATAAATAATAATAATTAACTTTACGATATTACATTGTGATGAAATTTTAATAGAAAAAAAGAAACCCCGCCCATTCTTCTCAGGTCTGAGGCAAGTTTTTAGGTACTATTTCGAATGGGTGACAGTTTTTAACGTTCAATAAGTGATTTTAAAGGATTTAAAATTTGAATAAAAATATTTGGAATTCTTTAAACATAGAATGTATGTTGTTCTAAATATAATTTATATATATAACCAGCATATTGCTGGTACGAATACGCCAAATTTTAATAAATAAGGTGCACATTGCGTGTTGTCCCAAGGTATCTAGTTTATTTTTCGGGATGAAAAGTATCTAAGATTTTGACAGGCAATATAAGGTACCATCATGCAAAATTTCAAATAAATCGGTCCAATATTTTCAGAGATTACCCCGTATAAACAGACAGAGAAACAAAAAAAATTTAAAAATATCGGGCTTTGTTCTATTTCTCTTCCTATAGACCCCTGATTCGGTTTTGAGCATTTTTTCTATGTACAGAAATTTGATCTCTACACGTTTATAATTTAAATATATATAGGAGGGGCCACTTGAATTTGATGTTAAATTAATAAATAAACAAATGCTCCTGAGTGTTGTTCAGGCAAAAACAATTTGTCCGCTTATCAATCTTTCAAAAAGACTTTCACTCGCATTTTATGAATTCTTATTGTTATTAACATTGTTCTGCGAAATTGCAATTTTCAATTTGTGTTATTTCGAATAACTTGGGCATAACAGGAAGCAGCGGAAATTGAGGTCAGAAAATGAAGGTCAGGCTGACTTTAACAGCTGGTTAGCTCTGAAAAAGTTGATTCAGAGAGAATAATGGCGATTCGTCGCTTAATATTATAACAATACACTCGTTTATTTGCTTCGATAAATGTTTTTTTTTTTTCAAATTTTATCATTTATGGTATTTGTTGTTTTATGGCACATGAGACAACTGGGTTCTCCGCCCGAATTATGGTAAATGAAACTTGAATGATTGCGAAACTGCAGTGGCAGTGAACAGTTCATTGAACATAGTTCGACGGACAGATGGCCGGTGGGGCAGAAAAGTCCTCGAATAGCGACCACGTACCGGAAGACGTAGTGTTGGTAGGCCCCCCACAAGATGGACCGACGATCTGGTCAAGATCGCCGGAGTAGGTTGGATGAGCGCAGGACCAATCGTTGTGGAGATCTTTGGCGGTGGCGTTTGTCCAGCAGTGGACGTCTCCCGGATGATTATGATCATGATGAAATGAAACTTTAAGAAGGGCTTTCGGCGAATTTCTTGAAGGTACCCTATGGAATAACTTTTTTCCGCTCTCAAGTCTTGATTGAACTCAAAGTATGGAGCGGTATCGCATTGTGCTCGTCACTTCGAGATATAAGGTGTAAAATCATTTATTTTGGTCTGGGCCATTATTTGAATAATATTGTAATAAATACTTATACTGAAAATGAATAACGAGATATGAAGTAGTACCTATTTGGTACGTTCCAGAATAAATCGATTTAAGCTCAACTCATAAATTTAAAAAAAACTTAATAAATACAATGGAGAGTGGTACCTACAAACTTATGTTTTTTTAATAATCTTAATATATATATATATTTCTTGTGCGCGTGTGTATGTCACTGAACTCCTCCTAGACGGCTGGACCGATTTTGATGAAACTTTCTGTGTGTCTTCAGATGGATTCGAGGATGGTTTAGATTCGCAATTGAACTACCTCCTAAACAGCTGGACCGATTTTGATGATATTTTTGTGTGTTCCAGTGAATTTGAGATTGTTGTGTGTGTTCAGGTGGATTCGAGAATGGTTTAGAATCACAATTAAACTACCTCCAAAACGACTGGAACGACTTTGATGATTTTTTTGTTTGTTTCAATGAATTTGAGATTGGTTTAGATTCTCAATTCCGTCCATATTACATAATTCTCCTGCTCATGTGTATGTTAGTGATCCCTCCTAACGGCTGGACCGATTTTTCAAATTTAAGACGTGTGTACAGGACAACGTCTGTCGGGTCCACTAGTATTATATATAAAAATTCTCGTGTTACAATGTTAGGTACCTTACTCCTCCGAAACGGCTTTACTGATTTTACCAAATTTTGTGTGCATGTTCAGTAGGTCTGAGAATCAGCTACTATCTATTTTTCATACCCCTAAGTGATCAGGGTTGTTCACCCTTAACATTTTTTTTAATTTATGTACTTTTTTTAAATTTTTATTTTATTATGATTCAATATTAAAAAATACATACAACTTCAAATTTTCACCGGTCTACGATCAACACCTATTTTTGTATCGCAATTTTAATATTGCTCTCTTCCATCCACAGACACGCAATAGAGTTGCAAGATGGCAATCGAATATAATGATTATTGTAGTACGATAAATTTTATTTACGATATATTTATGTAGTAGGTCTGAGAATCGGTCGTCATCTGTTTTTTGTACCCCAAAAATTTTTATAATTGATTTTTTTTATTACTTACTTTGGCAATACAACGTTTGCAGGGTCAGCTAGTATAACATATTAAAAATAACTTTATAATGTGTGTTAATAAAAGTAAAATATGTTAAATTTTATATTCACAGTTAAATATTTGTAAGCCGATTTAATGGCGAATTGTGCTGTGCAACTACCAATTTTTTTAAGAACCATGTAAACACGATTCAATCAAATAAATAAATCTCATTTCATTTCAATGAGAACTTACAAATTAACATAGTAGTTACCTACCTATACCTCTTATATATAATCTATATAAATCTGTAATCAAGACACGTTTGCAAGACACCGGTAAGCACGGCATAAAATGATATAATCAAGTAATAATTAAATTTCTAAAGTCACAGCCGCACTTAGCAAAATTATACCTCAATAACTTTAATAGCACACTTTCTCAACATTACTAGGTATATATATCTAGTAATGTCTGTCTCTTATTCCCGTTATGTCTTATATGAGTCGGTCTATCTCTCTGGGGTCGGTCTCTCATGTCTGAGGATTGTGGTATTATTGTTATACCACAATCCTCAGACATGAGGGTAGCTTGAGATATCAATGGGAGACATCGGACATGCTTTATTTAGAACATCCACTATCAGTACCAAGGTAAATGTAAAAACAATGATTGTACCTCAGATAATTTATATATCTAGATAAAGATGCTGTGAGACGACCGAATAAAACAGGCCAGGTTTAATACTTTAGTGTGGGTTACGCTACGTCTTACACTCGTGATTTGTATGACACTTTGTGTTAGTGTGCGTGAATTGCTCAAAATAGAGGTTAATTCTAAATTCAATTATTTCCGATGTGTTTACAGCTGTCTTCGTCTTTCTAGACGTATAAATGATCTAAGAATAGTACAAAAACTAAAAAATACACAAGCCCACTTTATAATAATATTAATAGATTTATATCGCCGTAGAGCAAACCCTCTATAATATTGAATGGTTATTTTCGACTTCATATTACAATTTATTAATGTTTTTTCTAGCATAATGTATGTCATTCATATATACGTATGTTTATGTTTTTTTTTTATGGAATAGGAGGACAAACGAGCGTACGGGTCACCTGTTGTTAAGTGATCACCGCCGCCTACAATCTCTTGCAACACCAGAGGAATCACAGGAGCGTTTCCGGCCTTTAAGGAAGGTGTACGCGCTTTTTTTGAAGGTGTCGTATCGTCCCGGAAACACCGCACAAGGAAGTTCATTCCACAGCTTTGTAGTACGTGGATGAAAGCTCCTTGAAAACCGCACTGTGGAGGATTGTGAGAGAAGGGTTAGAATGTTAAACACCTAAAATTTTAAGCCAGTCTTTTGGGCGCATATTATAAATTACTGTTATAACCCTCTTTGGGAGCACAAAAATACTATGAACATATGCAGCATTTCTCCATAGCAAAGTGATAAGTAATATCAATCTCCACGACTTCTAAATAAAAAATCTGAGTTTCAAATTATAATAATCGTTAAATAAAACTAATCTACGATATACAGAACTAATAGTTAATTTAGTTTGTGTTACAATTTACAGCTTGTATTATTATATGGTGCCTTTGGTGAAGTTTAGGCAAACATTCGCGGTAATTTTTCTATATAAACGTTTTCCACTGTCTTCTTGATTTTTAAATCTGGACCATGTTTTTTTAAAGATCTCATCTTCCGCATAGATCGCAAACACAAGACCAGCATACGGATCTGGCAATAATGAGCAAGTACCTACCTAATATTTCATTCTCATTCAGTTTCCAATTTCGTTATGATCGGTTAAGATCAGATAATTTATATGTGTCGATAGAGCCTCTTGCTGCTAGACAACCGATGAAGACAGGCCCGGTTTATTACATTTGTGTGCGTGACAAGCTACGTCTTACAATCGCGATTTGTATGTTTGTGTTAGTGTGCGTGCGTTGCTCAAAATAGAGGTTAAGTTTTAGAGGAGGTCAAACTGAATCTCGATTTTTGTTTTGTCCCGTGTCCACGTGAACTCGACAGAAATATTGGTTCTAATTCTGAGAAATTCCTCAGCTAATGCTGTCTCTTACTCACTTAAAATTTACGTAATGTTTGTGTAAAACTAAGCAACGTGAAATAAGATTACACAACAGAATAGGAAGGTATCACGAAAATGACGACTCGAGTTGATCTATAAGCTGCATTGGTACATCTCGATTGACCTACATTCTGACCGCAGAAGAAAATAGGTTCATGATACATTTTTCATGAGAATCCATTCGGTACATGGGTGTTTATTTTTTTGTTGATGGTGTCTACGAAATTGCGATAGAATTTAATTTAATACATTTAATACAATCCGCACTAAAGTATTCACGATTTCTTTCACCGGGAAAGTTCTATATTCTAGTATTTTCTAGTTCTATGAACTAAAAGCTGAATTCAGTATCAGATTAGCCGGAATCCAACTCGGAAAACACAACTTCCTTTGCTGTTTTCTGGTAGTTACCTAATGACTACCTATTGATCCCATAACACAATATTCGCAATTTGATTAAAAAATAATTTAATTTGCTCTGATAATATGATGGCATATTACGTCAGTTTGTCCACTGGCAAACGCCTCCCCTAAAGATGATCCTCGCCTTTCTTTTTCAAATTGTTTCAGCCATATCACAAACATTCTCCCTTCATTTTCGCAGCTATCACCTTCTTCCGTTGCGAGGATAAGATATTATGAAATCTAAAAGCTATTCTCTTTATAATATTATCTCTTTTTATATTAGTATAATATTTTTCTTTTAAATATTTATCTAATTTACGAAACCTACGATTAATAGCCGATCTTTAAAAAATTATAGCTTAAAAAATATAAGCTCAACAAACGCCCATAGGTTCTTCCGAACTTATCTAATAATATTATATTCAAATTCTCATTAGAAATGACACCCAAAATTTCGTAAACTATAAAAGTACAAAAATCAATACGGTATCGCGACTTGTATGTACACATAATATTTTGACATGATCAGCTGATTGAACTGTTTAGTTGATACTGTAACTGAAGTGTGGCTAAGACTTCTGGCAAAATTAAGTGATTACTGTCTTATTTATATCTTAACATAAAGTATAAATGTAAATATTATTTGTTACTTACCACTTTTGTTGATTTTCATCTGTGTTATTAAAGTTAGTTAAAGCAGCATATCTGTAACACAAATAATCTTTTCTCACACACAATGATCTAAACACACTACAGGCAAAACTTGCAATTTACGATGGTTAAGTAATTTATGAGGAACTACTTCATGCATTTTAGTTGCGTCTTCGTACGAACAAAGGATTGTTTTGTTACTCAATACACACTCACCGCTGCGTAGTGCATTCGAGGACTTTTTTCTTTTCCCATCCTTCTTGCGTCTTCACCCACACTTCACCTGGTGAACGCCAGTCTTTCGATATAAAAGGCATTTTAGTAAAATTAACTCAACACAAAATATATCTTGCACGACACGAGCTTGCATTCGCAATGCAAGATGGGATTTGGCGTTGGCGAATGGCGATCTGCGATGCGATGCGAGCAAGAGGTGTTGTTTAGAAAGAGATAGACGCGCGCATGTCATTAACAGCTGTTGTACGTTTTTTTTATTGGTGTAACACAGAACATCCTCCCGTGGTTAGCGTAGCAAGAGATTTTGTATCGGATTCTTGTAATCACGTAAATTGTAAACATACGTTTATATTATACCCTTGTTTGGCTATTTTTTTGGTCAACACTAATATTAAATAAAAATGTGATATTTCATAATCATTACAGTCCTACGATGAAAGAATCCATTGCATTAAAGAAACAAAATTTATTTTATTGGCTTAACTAATATATTACACTTTCTATAGGCAATTCTATGTATTTTACGTGCATAAGACCTATAACAACAATTTGTACTTTATGATATTTTATATCTGTACTCAAAGAATATATAATAGTAAGTACAAGTATAGAAGAACAGGTACTCTGCAAAATCAATTAAAAAAATAGGGATTCTGGCGGCCATACAATAAGGTGTAATTCATATCTCACAGCGCTATTAACCTACATTATTTTTACCTAGAAATTGCCACTATTTCTATCGCGTGACTTATCTGTCGAAAGTAGGGTTGTCTTTTTTACCGAACACTGTACCTAACTATTATAAGGTCATCTTTTAAAAATTGCTTAGTTTTTTCTATCATATAAATAGGTCTATATATGATCGTAATTTTAAAACGATATTCTTTTGTTGTCAAACCTACATTACTTGCAGATAATAATGTATGCGTTCGAAGACCACGACATAGTAATACCTCCTTAGCATAGGAAATAAATTCATTCAACTAATAAATTCGAAATAAAATTCGATAGAAATAAATTGAAATAAACCTAGCATTCATGAATGGTAAGTTCATTATAATATTAATAAATCAAATTGTTGCAGTCTTTTGGAAGCTTAAAAAATTTAAAATATGGATCGCAATAACTCTTTCTCCTTCAGTCCCGTTGTGGCTGGCCTACTGTGTAGGGAGTAGAGACCGCCGCGAGTATTTACGATTTCGATACCTACACGGGAAGTGAGACAGGCCTGCTGTAGTTTAGAGTTTAGACAGAAGACAGTACTGCAGTCGTAGATAGAGGATATAGGATCCATAGTCCAAGACTGCAATCAACACTCAACATGAACATAGTTTAAATTCTCTTTGACTCAACATTGACATTTAAAATTTAGAGGTTATAAAATTTATTAGATTTCGCAAGATTTGACAAATATTGGTTGTTGTTGAAAAATCTTGCTTTATATTTCGTAATGGGAGATTCTAACTACAAGCCTAAAATTAATGCTGGCGATCAAGAACCAGTTTTAAAGCAGGCGGAATTAGATTATATGAAGATAATAGAGCAGAAAAACCGTGAACGTGTGCAAAAACTACAACAACTAGGAAGAAGAAATAAAATTACGGGTTTTGCTATTGGGGCGGGTGTATTTAGTATTTACTTGTACTCTATATTTGCTGTTAAGCAAGAAACTTTCCTTGACGATTTTGACGAACCAGCGAAAATACAACAATAATGGCTGTTGCAAAACAAGCAATGCAAATAAGATTACCGCCTCTACCGAGCATTAAAGATATTATAAGGTTATACAAGCTACGTGCTTTACGTGAACTATCTCAGAATTTCCTTATGGAACCAAGGTTGATTGATAAAATAGTCCGAGCTGCAGGAAACATAAGTAATAATGTTGTATGTGAAGTAGGACCAGGTCCTGGTGGCATAACGCGATCTATTATTAGGCAATATCCGCGCAAAGTCATTTTGATTGAGAAAGATCCCCGCTTCATTCCATCTCTAGAACTTCTTGCTGATGCTTGTAAGGATAAAATTGATCTAGATATTATTACTGGAGATATTTTAAAAACAAATATTGCACATTTTATTCCTGACGATGCTAAAGTAGATTGGAATGACCCTCCACCTCCAATCAATTTAATAGGAAACTTACCTTTCAGTGTTTCAACAATTTTGATTATAAGATGGCTTGAAATGATATCCAAGCAAGAAGGACCATGGAGCTTTGGTCGCACAAGAATGACATTAACATTTCAGAAGGAAGTAGCTGAGAGGATGGCTGCTCGTATTCTAGATAAGCAAAGGTGTAGATTGTCTGTAATGTGCCAATCTTGGTGCACTGTGAATTACAAGTTTGATATTCCTGGATCTGCCTTTCTACCTAAACCTGATGTTGATGTTGGTGTGGTTACACTGACTCCATTAAAGAATGCATTAGTGAAACAGCCATTTAAAATGTATGAAAAGCTTGTTCGGCAGATATTTTCAATGAGACAAAAATATTCTATCAGAGGAGCACAAACCCTATTTCCTGAAGATGTAAGTGAAGAAATGGCCTTCAAAATGTACAAATTAGCTGAAATAGACCCTTACATTCGGCCCTTCCAGATTGCTAATGGGGAATTTTCTAGAATATGTGAGGCTTACAGTGAAATAATAAAAATGTATCCTGAATTTAAAAATTATGATTATAGAGCCCCGAAGAAAAATGTTTCTGCTTTGGTAGAGAATTTAGAATAAAGCTTAGTGTAATTTTTCAGTTATTAAGTAGTTCTTGTAAATAGAAAATAAATGATATATAAATATCTTTGCTTTTTTTAATTTGGAGAAAAGTTTTTTAGTTTACCATCTTTTGTTGCTGTACACAAAATAGTACATAATATATAAACTCTGGGTGTGCCTCTGGTTTTAAATGACCTTTTTTAATATTATGTCTTACTCTATTAGCTCAAAGTCGATCTGGCAAAAGCACTTGCATAGATATGGTGAAATCAAAAAGTGCCAACAGTTTTTTTTTTCTGTTATAAATTTTCAATACTGCATTTAATAAAATTCCATTTTGGGACATACAGAATATGCAGGGCATTGGTTTCATAGCAAGGTAGGCACTGTATATCTAACTAGTTGTAGTTAGTCCAATAGTATGACATAACTTGTATGAAACACTTCTCCTCCTTCATATATGCAAGGTTCATAACGAGGTAGGCACTCCTTAATTGCCTATATGATATGCACACCCCTGAGAATATATAAATATCATGATACAGTCCTGCTGGTCTCGCATATTGGTAAGCAGAGGTTCCATACATGCTGATTGTATATAGGTTGACCTTTTCCAATAAACTTACAGTAACTAATTTTAACTAAATATAATGAAATGAAACATATAATATAAACAAATATAAATTATACTCAAAATATATTTTAGGTAGGGATTACTAATCATGTGTTCTTCATTCACACATCTGTCCCCTCATTTTTATCAGGAATTTTCCCTGAAAGATGTTTTTTTAATACTTTTTTATGCCTATTAGATAATAAATGAATGGCATACTCTTTATCTCCTACAATCAATCTCTTGCAGACTTCACAAAAGTTAGACGAATGGCTGTCTATCGAGGCCTCGTCTTGCTGCGACTGTGGCTTCAGAGGCTCAAATTGGCATGTCTCATTCTTCATAAAGGCTTCTATAATATGAATAGCTTTGTTTTTAACAACTTCGTCCCATTCATCGAGGTTTGTAGTGTCGAGTTGGTATATTGGAGGTACCTGAAATTTAAATACATTTATTAAGAATAAGGATATTGATTTATAACCTATCAATTAAATAACTTCTATCTGCCGGGTTGAGTCAGCTATAAAGGTGGTTCTCATAGAATGATAGACATAGAAATCGAAATATGAATGTACATTGCAGTTCCTCAATGCATTTTACAGATGAATTATTTGATATAGCTATAAACTATGCAAGTCTAGAACTGTATTTTCAAATTCTATTCAGTCGCTTCATGTCTGTGTACGTGTAGAGTTGAAAACTTTAAATAAAAATATTAAACTTAGGAAATTATTAATGAATAATAAGATAATAAATAAAGTTATTCAGAGCCATCTATACAAAAGTGTGTTAAACAATGACATAAAAATCTATTCGACAACAGATGGCAGTGTAAGCAACTAAAGATAAGTTGACTTCTTAGTTTTGCTAGTCGATAAGAGATAGCAGTAGTGTACCTCACGTCTAGAGTTTTCTAGAAATCTTCCCCGAACCATTTTGTTTTGTCTCCTTGCGAATCGCTTGGTTGCTAATTTCATATTCAATATGCTTTCTTGCAGCAGTTTCTTGCCCGCCTCACTTTGTTTTTCCTCAACAGACATCATAAGATATTCGTGAAACTCCTTAAAACCTAATGTTTGGAAGACGCCTTTAGTATAGTCGGGAAGCCTAAAACAATTGTTTTTCTGTGTTATTTTTTTTTAAAATACGTAAAAAAACCTATAACATTGAATCGAGTAAGCTATTATGCTTTAATATGAAGAGTTTGTATAATTTAAATAAATTAATGTTAAATTTGCGTAGGTACACGAAGATATGCGTTTTAAAGATCATTGTGATAATCAATTGAAGCAAGGTTCATGGTTACATAAGAAGGTTATTACACTCAAGTTATGTCCAAACGACGAGTTATCGATCAACTGTTGACACATGCTATCGAAATATTGATTCTATTGATCCACCCGACGTTATTAAGAAATATCGATTTTTTATCGATATAAGGGCTCGAGTCGTGATAACTCTTGTTGAAAGGCGGGAATTATGGGCTTATTATCTTGACTCTTGTGTCTCAAACATGATAAATAGTTTCGGACGAAGTTATAGTTTGTAAATAATAGAATAAATATGAGTATATTATTATTTAACAGAATTTGTTTATATTTCAATATATTATCAAAATTTAAAAGGTACACCTTACAAACTTAGACCATTTATACGTTTAGATTTGAGAAAAAATTTGAGGTTGACTGTTAACCTCTATTTTAAGCAATGCACCCACACTAACACAATGTGAGATACAAATCGCGAGTGTAAGACTTAGCTTGTCACGCACACTTAAGTAATAAGCCTAGCCTGTTTTCATCGGTTGTCTAGCAGCAAGAGGATGTATCTGGAGCTAAGAAAGTCTGAAAGTACAAAACAATTTATAAATTTGGAGTTCGTTGAACAACGATAAGGTCTACTGAGATTTTTTGAACTGCCTGTCTGCTCACGTTGCCATATGACAACGGCATTAGTTGGGAGCACAAAGAATTAGCATCAGTTTTACGTAAAATGTATACAAGGCCGTTATATTAGATGCTTAAACAAGCAAAGATTGAGATATTGTTTCGTGGTACGTAGGACTAGCTTCTCTGTAGGTGACTCCCCTTATCCGCCTGAGATGCGAAAGAATCTGCGGTTACTACTGTACGAAGGGTTACACTTCAATACAATGCCCTATAAGTTTTGATACTTGTTACATCGCATATATTTAAATATATATATATATATATATATATATATATATATATATATATTATACGTACATTTGACAACTAGTAGCTAACAGCCAAGTTTGCGAATATATTTGAGTCTATGTTATGTTCTTACGTTAATATAACGTGTCATAATATCCGAGGATGACTACTATAATGATTGTATAAGAAATATCAGTTTTAATAATAAGGGGAGAGTAGTTTTTAAAAGACCCCACAAAAAACTAGATTACCCTACAGTAAAAAGAACATTTCATATTAAATGTAGTCAAAAACGTTCCTAACTCATTATTCTATCAGTAAACAAAAGGTCATCGCCCTGAACTCGGTTCAACGGCGGATAGCTAGCTTCAGCTGTGCGGCGACTCATACGAAAATGGGCGGGGCGAGAGCACACTACCAATTGACTAAAAATTGCCAACAATGTCGAAAATTTGAATTAATGCTCACTGAGTTACCGGTCAACACACTTCTGGATCAGATGTGTAAATTTGGGTGGGTGATAGTTTTAGTGCATCGAATAAGTGTTCATAGCACATAGTTTTCGTTTTTTAACATGTGGTTATTTTCTGTAAATAAAAATGTACAGTAAAACACACTTAAGACGATTTCAGAGGGACAGGTATTATGCGGGATAGGGAAATAAAACGTACTATTAATAATACATGATAAATTATACATTTATGTATAAATTAAATTAAATACATAGTGTAGTTTTAATAACGTTATTTAAAGCAATAACTTATTTTGGTTTGACGGAAAGATTTTTATGCATTAGCAATTACAATATTTTAAACATAATTAAACTTTTGCAAGATGCATTATCTTTGCTTTGATATAAAGAAGCTGCAAGGCGTCTTAAATCATTAACAGCTGATAATGCCTGGGATAATCATTTTTGTGTATTATTCACATTTAAGTTAGATCTTCAATTCATTGAATTTCGTAGAGTGCCACATTGGCATCAATGGATACGCCTTAACATATAATACAGGATTTTTTCAACAGCCTGTATATAACACTGATTTTTACCGTAATAACAGTTTCACCAGATAAAAGCCTTGCCCCATTACAAAAATTAAAAAGTTAATAAGATAATTAAAAGTTAATTTTGTAGATTACATTCCACAGAAAAATAGCAAAGCTATTATTAACTTATTTGGCAATTCGTAAACCAGTGAAACGTAAATTACAAGGTTTATAAGAATTCAAAAAATGAAACATTAAAAGTAAATAATTTGATTTCAAGTATCAAAACGTTTCGTCGATTGATGTGAAACCCGATCGCATAGAGAACCGCAACTCGGCAGATGCAGTGTTGACGACAGCGGGCAGACTGCCGGGGACATTGCCCGAGATATATTTTTACTTTTCTTTCTGGTTTTTTGTATTGATCTATTGGAAATCTTCATAAAGCGTCTACAAGGTTCTAAATCATAATGCATATTCCTTTGTTTTTGTTACATGAGTTTTTGTTTCGAAAGGGATTGTTATGGAGATCTGGTCATGATGGATAACAATTGACTACTATGTAAGCGGAAGTGTTGGGAAAGATCGATCTAGGCGTATATTCGCCGATCAGGTTCTAAAGAGTTGACGTGAGTCGATTCTTCGAGTTCGTCTTCTTTGATTCTTCGGGCCTGTAAGACTCGCAGAACGGTTTAAATCCAGGTTTGATCAATTTTTGTAAATGGTTCCGTACGTAATGATATTTCTAGATAATTGTTCTACTTACGTTCCATCTTTGATTCTGTGCTTGTTGTGTGCTTCGTGGAACGCGAGCAATTCTTCGATGAGACCTGCCTGCAGCATGTCATCAACGCGGGAATCTAGGCGCACCTCGTGAACTTCCTGAATAACAACAATAATATTATATTATCTAAACATTACTGTGTATCGGTCTGAAGGGCGCCGTAGCTAGTGAAATTACTGGGCAAATAAGACTTAACATCTTATGTCTCAAGGTGACGAGCGCTATTGTAGTGCCGCTCAGAATTTTTGGGTTTTTCAATACATTGTAATGGGCAGGGCGTATCAATTACCATCAGCCTGAACGTCCTGCTCGTGTCGTCCCGTATTGTCATTAAAAAAATATTTAATTAAAGTTATGGGGCTTCGATCTGCTTGCTAGTAACCATAATACATCTGTAACAGGTATTAATATCTCACGTACCACATAAAAAGGTATTAATTTATTTTATAATTACGGGCTAATAGTATCCGTAAATATGGGGTACATATATTATATGTATATTAAACTAGCTGTCCCGACAGACGCTGTCCTGTCAATAGAAAAAAATATGATGCAACTATTCGGGAATAATGTTGTCTAAAGCCATCGGAAATATGTTATCTTATTAAATTAGTTAAAAATGAAATAAAAACGTATTTCTGAATGATCACACTCTTTAACAACCGTTCCTTGTTTGTAGTAGGCAAGACGGTGCGGGGGGAGGGCCGTATAGCATCAAGTTAATATATGTTGTGAAGAGTATAATAATGTAACTTATTGATTGTGTAACCAGCTTTTACATTACCGCTTGATAATTGCCATATTTTTAAAGTATGATACGTAATGTTTGTTCGTCAGAATGTTTATAATTGGTGACGCCTTTGATGAAACAGTATTTAAGCTATATTTTGCTTGCTCTTTTAGTTAGTAACTTAAACATTCTTTACGTCAGCAGCAAACAGAAGAAATAAAATTATTTTACATTTCGTACCCTATAATATATGGCGTTACCATAACAATACTTCGAATATATAATAAATTATAACAACAGACAGACATCGGATCCTACAATACGGTGTCCTATCAACCTTTGAAATGCCGCTACAAGGCACAATATCTCAATACGAGTATATCAAAGGTCCCAATATATTTATAAAACTCCTAAGTGTTTTATTATAAACAAAATCTCAGGTCACGATGCAATTGATACGAATAATAATTATAAATAAAATCATTATTCATGCCTCGGCCCGGAACATTTATAAACCTTAACCTTAAGCCGGCTTTTTGTAATTAATTTGGTACATAATTTAATATTGAATTTGTATTTTGAAACCGCTATTTATATGAAACAGGTAAATGAAGAATTATCTGTTTGTTACCTGTACACGTTAATCTGTTGTGTAGTTACCGTAAAGTATCGTGTATTGTGGGTAATTTTTTTATTTTATGGGATTTTTTTTATGTACGTTAACTTATAAAAGCTTTTGTAAATAGTTATAAAGTGTTCACATGTGCGCAAAAGCGTTAAAGTAAGTAGTGGATGCTACAGAGACTCGCGATATGCAAGGAATCGTATTCCAAACTTTTTCATCCTCAATATATTTTTAAATATTATATAAACCCCTTCTCATTAAAACAGATTTTACATAAGTCTTGAATGTTTTGTCAACTAATTCTGGTGTGGGAATATTGTTGATGTGCGATAAATAAAATATAAATTATACATTAAATAGAGGAATTGTTGAGAGACAACACTGGCGCCAAAATACAATTACAGATAATATAATAACCGAGTAAGGGCTACAATTTATCTTCGTAAACTGTTATCAACAAATAACATAAATACTAGAAATAATAGATATTTGAATAACATGGTCACGCCGTCCATTTATTATTTATTCATAGGTCTTGGTAATAATTATGTGTAGCCGTCGCGGTCGTTCCTTGAAAGATATTGTTTATTACAACAGCTACGTAATCATCACCTACAGCTTATATAACTGTAAGAACAATAATTGTCCTTAAATTTGATTTTATTAACACTGATTTGGAAAGCTTTTATTTTCTTTACAATCTTGTACAAGAAATGAACTTATCCGTCATTCATTGCCGAAAAGTTTTATGTATTTTTTCAAATTAAATCAAATCAAATCAACTTTATTTGCAAGATAAGGTAATAATAAGATGTTGTTGGCTTATAATTAACAGCTGCTCTTATCCTAACCCATAAGGCATGCAAACTTATAGTAGAATAAATAGTTCACGTTTTAATTTCTGTAACAATTATAATATACTGTACTATACTAAAAAAAGATATACATCCCAAGCAAACTTAGATTAACATCAATTCAAATTCAAACAAGATGGAAGAGGAGGACAAACGAGCCTACTTACGGGTCACCTGATGGTAGGTACGAATACCGCGGTCTAGACTCTCTTGTAACAACAGAGGAATCACAAGAGCGATGTCCGAACTACCACAGTGTCTGAAGACGAAGGTTTTAATATGTTTGTTGTCAGTGATGTCTTACGGTACGCGGACGTGGTAGCTAACTATAGGTCTGATGAGAAAGCTTTATATATATATATATATATATATATATATATATATACATACAGCTATAGATAGAAAGGCAATGGAGAGGGCTATGCTCGGAGTTTCTCTGCGAGATGAAATCAGAAAGATCCGTAGGAGAACCAACTTTGGTTTGTTTGACCAACAAGTCACCGACATAGCAACTTACAACCAAACTGAATGAGCTTCCAAGTGCGGTTCTGCAACGGTGTTTCGACAATCGATACTTATGAAAAAGCGCGCATATCTTAATACCGGTAACGGCGTTGTGATTCCTCTGGTGTTGCAAAACAGTATGGGCAGACGTGATCAGTTATTTTCAAAGTGACCCTTGTATGTAAACTCTCTTATTCTTGTTACTTGGTACAGATAGAACTGATGCTCCCAAGTCAACCTTTCTTAACCATACACTGTGCAGTTAACATCCTTTCAAATTAACATTGTAACTATCTTCAAAACGTGAGAAAATATGCACCGGAACTGATTAAGTTTTAGTGATGGCCAAAATAATGGCATGAAAATATTCACCGGAGAATTGAGTTATAAAATGCTGTATAAATATTTATATGCGCGCACCATTGCTTATTGAGCTACATGTTTAATTAATGGATGAACATAGGACTCATTAGATGGTGGAAAGATTCACATATCATAAGCTCATTTGACGGTTTGGGGAGCTGTCATGATGGTTCCTGAGCACGACGCTGGTAATAACGTTGCAATATCGAGAAGCTCAAATATAATATTATACCCCGACAATATTGGTGATGGGATTCCCCATTTGGGGGATATTTAAAATGATTTAAAAAGTTTTTGAGTTTCTCAGATAGTTCGAGCTATTTCAAAGATCTTGTTCACGGTGACTGAAGTACATAGAGAGTTGGGGATTATTTACTATATAATATATATTTTTGATGCACGAGACTAGCAGTACGTTCAGCTGATGATAATTGATACGCTCTGCCGGTAACTTGCGCAAATTTCACTAGCTACGGCGCCCTTCAGACCGAAACACAATAATTTACACATTACTGCTTCACGCCTTCTGGCGTACCACAACGGCGCCTATAGAAATACCCATAACCTAGCCGGCATCCTGTGCAAAAGAGCCTCCCACCGGTAAATAAATATATCCACCTACCCTCATTTTCACTGTTTACCGTCAGAAAGTTAAAAAAAATATGTTACTAGCAGGAAACCGTCCTGTAATAGTAATAAAGACTAAGAGACTGCCGATAAAATTGAAAACTTAGAACTTTTAGTATTAAAATTTGAAATTTCATAATGCTTTAAGCATAACAAGTAAATTATTAATTTCAATTTAGTTTTAAGACTTATTTTCAATAATATATTAATTAAACATAAACACTATATCAACAAAACACAGTATAATGAACTTTTCACTAAATCCATTCAATTTCACTTAAATACACACAGCACTAATGTTGCACAATACGTCAGCTGTACAGATATACCCACAGATACTCTAAACTAAAGGGATATACCTAATACTACATAAGCACTTGGTGACGCGAACTGACGAGATTTCACCCATAATAAACTATATATATAATTTATATTTTTTAACCGACTTCAAAAACGAGGAGGTTATCAATTCAATCGGTATTTTTTTATGTACACCGATTACTGTGAGATTTATGATCCGATTTACGTATTTTTCTTAGGTCGATGCAGAATAGATGCCATTTGGTCCCATAAAAAATTTACATAGTTTGCCTCAGTAGTTTTCATTTTATGAAAATTTTTGTTAACCTGGTGTTATAATTCCATAACACCGACTTAAAACCTATAAATAGGTAGCACATATAAATAATAGCATTTTATTAATATTAAATGTAATGATGTATTCAATAAAATAGTTATTTGATACTTTTCAGTTTTTGTTTTTTTTTAAAGTAGTTTTTTTTTATTTTTTTATTTATCGCGTGCGCCAGTCATAAGCATGTCATCGACGCAAAACTATAAGATTTTCCCCCACCAAAAAGTGCCCAACGCGGCTAAAATTTATGAGCTGGGTGTTTAGTGGTTCAGAGCAGTAACATTACTACAATCTTTCTAGAGTTAAATCGTTCTACTGCAGTCGGTTGCGGTGCGATCTTAGCCATTGCGAGCTGACGGTAGATCACTGAAGGCCTTTTACCCTTGTGTAATTAGTTCAGATACTGTTTAATGGACATTAACAAAAAAGACTTCACTCAAACCTATAATAACAATACAACAAAATTATATATATTATTTACATCTACCTGCATAAAAAAACGCTTTTTGAAACCCCTTGCTTACTATTTTCAACTCAAATCGATACCAAGATTTTCTAAAATAAACGTTAAACAAATAAATTCAATTTGAAACATTACTCATATTAATTCCAATGAATATCGTAACTTTCGTTTGTACAATTTAAAATTTTGTTAACTTACCAAATCAACAGTTTTTGTGGTCATGCCAAACGTTTTAGTATACCCCCTTATGATAATAACCGCTCATTAGAAACCTGTATTAGGTACGATACTATTAAGAGAATTGTTATTTCTATACTCTTTGAAATTGGAAAACTTGTTTCCATACCTATGATTGTTATTTAAAGTTTCATCATCCGCCGGAAGATGTCCATTGCTGGACAAAGGCCTCCCCCAAATATCTCTCCTGTCGTCTCCTATCGGTCCTGCGCTGCCCTCATCCAACGTATTCCGGCGATCTTGACGAGATCGTCGGTCCATCTTGTGGGGGGGCCTACCAACACTGTGTCTCAACTCTCATCTGTCCGTCGAACTATGTGCTCTGCCCAATGCCACTTTAGTTTCGCAATCATTTGAGGTATGTGTATGGTGACTTTGTTTCTTTTACCAATCTCCTCATATCTGATTCGATCTCGCAGCTTTCTCATCAGATATTTTAATTTTTATATATTGACACACTTTTACACAAATTATCTTGTCCCAAACTAGGCATAACCAGTACTATGGGTACAAGACAACGATATATTTAATGTAATATACTTACTTAAACATACATAAACACATATAAACATCCATGACTCGGAAACAAACATCTATATTCATCATATAAATTTTGATATATAAGATTGCACCTACCGGGATTCGAACCCGGGCCCTCTAGCTCAGTAGGCAGGTCACTAACCACTATGGGCTATAGGCGCCAAAGTCTATGTATTATATATTGTTTATGCATAGATTACTTATGTCTCTGAAAGTAACTAGCATTTAAAGCACAGGCCCGACTTAGTTTAAATGCTAATATATCAATGAAACAATGTAAAATTTGTTATTTGAAGTACTTATAAACACGATGGTTTTCTGTATTTGTGCAAATAATTAATAATAATATATGAATAACAATAAATCAATAAGTTGCTATAATGTCTTGTTGGTTGTTTGAAAACTAACATTAAAACTACAAATAATATATAATACTAAAATAATTATATCGTCCTAATTAAAAATATACAAATTAGCTTCACGCAGCGAAAATATACTTTACATAATTCAGCACCGCATGCGTCGTGCTATGAAATATGTTTTACAACGAACATAGTTATAAATTGTAAAAACAAAAAAATACGATTCATTCATGTTAATCGTAAATTAACAAGACGTAGTTTTTACTGAGCTGTGTCTATTTAGCAATTCGAATGTGCTGCTTATAAAAGTTTCGACAATTACGAGATCGTTCAACTCCGTACGATATTATAATGCCGGGAATCACGAGTTTTTTTTAAAGATCTAGACTGTATTTTAATCGTATGTAAACTAGATAATTCATGCCATGATAATTATATTTTATAAAGATATCACAAACAAAACTTTAAAACCAAAGTACACCGGCTACAAAAGGTTGTAGCGTGTATTTCTTTGTAATTTTTCAGTAACCAGGTTTTTTTTGTTAGCCGTAAAATGGTAAACAGAGCGAGGTGCATCTTTGGCATCAAAATCGAAAATGTTTAACCCAATTTTGTGCTGCTCTTACGAATGCTGCATTAGGTCCTCATTTTGATAGAAAAAAATATCTGGACATGACAGTTCACTAATTTGTTCCTTTTTTGAAATGAAACCATTTTAATGTCATCAAAACCAGCCAGATACAAATAGTACAAAAAGTTTATACATATTATATTTTGCTTAATTATTTTTTCCCGACTTATTTATTATACGTGAAGTACACATCATTGAAATGTTCCGGTGTTTTTTTTTTTTTAAATTTGAGGCTTCTCCCTAATTTCTCATCGACCTTCACATCAAACTAAAAATATGAAACGATAACAAACCTACCTACTCCTTTATTTGAAGTCGGTTAAAAATGGCTTCAGTCTAGACTTGTTTAAGTTACGCTTTGTTAAGTAACACCAGTCTCGTAAATTCTTCTTAATGATACAAGTTTTAATTTAATCGACGGTGGCTCCGGCTGACCTTGACTCACCGACTTTATCGTCATTTCATTCATTTGAAACTCGTCGGAATATTTTAAAATTTAAAGATAATTTAAATATACATACATTACAGGGGCTTGCGAAACGAAATTTTCATGAACATGACTGTGCCTGGAAAACAATTAAATAAATGATTGTCCCTAACCTAACGCAAAATTCAAGCCGCACATAAAAAGGAAAATGTAAATCCTACTAAATTAAAAGTACTTCATGCCATAAGCAAACCAAGGCCCCCTTTCCACTAGTAACCTAGTATGTCTTTGTAAAATTTGAAGTGAAATATTTTTAGTGCTGTTTATGGTATCCCTAGACCTGTTGCCCTAAATCTGGAACTGACTGTATAGATAGAAAAAAAAAGCAATACATCATGGACGTCTTTGGATCCTGAACGCAGGAAAAAATCTCTAAAGTTCTGATGGAAGCGGGGTAGTTATGTAGAATCCTGAGTAAAAATAGGGATGTTTTTAGGGATAGTGGTCTTTTTCAAATCAAAATATTTTTACGAAATACTTTGCAATGCGCCTTTATCCTGCGAATTTTTTTAACTAACTTATCTCTACAATGGACTGGAATCCTAGATTGTATCCAGTGATCTAATCTATAGAAACCTCAAGGCAACGGCTAAGTTAAATTATTAAAAGTTAAGTGAGACATTATTAACTTTATTTATTTAAGACGGGTTTACCGGTACAGACGAATTCCGGTCCTTCATCAGGGTGAGTGCAGTGGGTACACGATGACGACCCATCTCATACTGCGGATTTGTGCTTGTAGGCTTGGTATAAGAGAGGTAACGAATCAAATTGGACATCTGTTACGTAAATACAACATTAGAACAATTTTCCACCACCTGACGCAGATTGGTAGTTTTCTACGATCGCCTAAGGGTCGGGACCCTCTGGAGAGCCCTGGCGTCTACGAAGTTCCCTGTGAGTGCGGCAATAGCTACATTGGTGAAACGGGACGCAACATAAAAACGAGACTCACCAAGCACACATTCAATAAGGTTCTGGAAGCCATAGAAATCGAACCGCGACCTAATTTAATAGAGACAAGGGTTGGGCTCTGCTACATACTTGGAAGCCCGTGTTGTTCAACGCATCTCTGAAAGGACCAAAAGTGCCGATGATTACACAGTGGACACTGTGCACCCGTGAACACCATTAGTGATACAGTTTCAGTGGTACCGTGCTCCTTATCACCCCCGGCGCACCCCGCGCCTCCCGCCCTGTAAACCGCACTACGAGCACAAATCCGCAGAATGAGACGGACTACTACACTCATCCTGATGAAGGACCTCCGAATGGTCCGAAACTAGTCGGTACCGGCACCGATAAACCGTGAGTAAAGCCGTGTTAAATAAATAACGGTTAATTTGTCACCCAACAGAAATAGTTATAACTTAAACCGTGCATTTTTTTTAAATCTTATTTTAATTAATGACCAACACGGAATCTGTTCTTAAAATACTAACAATAAGTCCATCCAGAACTTCATAAGACGAAATCATTTAAAAGCTCCCTAATTTAATGATTAATTAACCCACTAACGTAATAATACGTAACACAGAGAAGAGCTAAGATACATTGTAGCTCGAAACATTAAAGAGTGTATTAATATATCCATGTCAAGCGAGCCTAAAAAAATAAACGACTAAAGACAAAATTGGAATTGACCTGTCAAATTGAAAATAGAACGAGGAGGCGAGAGATGCGCCGAGCGCTACGACTGCGTCTGTCTGAAGTTTGTTGTTTTATTTCTAAAGCGTCTACACACGGAGTGCGTTTGCGATTTAACTTGACGTTTCATTTTTTATAATATTATGGTCATCGCGTCCAGAATTATTTCTTTGAACTTCAAGTGGTATCAGTATCTCTGGTTATATTATAATTATCAACGAAGTTAGACAACTGATTAAAAAATATCTATTTTAAATAAAATTGTAATTGATTCATATTTATATAATAAATGTATGAGTCAGACCATATAAAACTTATGAATGAATTTTAAAGTATTTTTAAACAAATAAAGAGTACCTACTATAACTGAAATTAAATCTTACTTATTAAGCGCGCAAATACTGAAGTCTATTAATATTGTACAATTTAGTTGAACAGAACATTCTCACAATACGAATACCAAGGCTTGAAAAAGCATGATAGATATGTATAAAACAAATAATGCCTACTACAGAAAACTACAAATGATTACAATTTATATATCCATGAAAATAGTAGACTATTCTTAAAAATGTATAGTGTCGTTCTTGTATCAAATCACACCGAGCAAAATAATTATTAGAAGAGATTAAGAATTATGTAACAATGAATGTGGTGTAATAAAAAAGGCGGACATGGTCGAAATGCTTACGACAAATATACTCAATGCACATTTATGACATGATCATTATTGATTCATTTGCATCGAGATAATATTGTTTTTAGCAAAGCCGTTCCGCAATCTGTGTGAAAGCACAGTTTCTGCGAGATCTTAATGACTCGGGACGATCTATTTATAAGCGGTTGTCAAAACATCGCCGGTTACGTCGATACACGCAATGTCCGCATTATATTGTAATACTTAACGATCAGACACTCGAAGGGATTTACAAACAAACTTTTACTTTATACAGTGTCCGTGTCTTATAAAACTTTGTCCCCATTAGTTTATTAGGAGTACATACCTGTTACCTTAGCCAAACTTACACTATTGATTATTTTGATTAAATAAATATATTAAATTAAAACCAAAACTAATTTAAATTTTTCGGTACAAATCGGCAATTTCATGCTTTAACCCCTAATATTTATTAAGTTTACACTATTTTGGATTTTCCAATACTCCCCTACGTGGGTCACACTGAAAATGTTTAAAACTGGCCAGTTAGAAACATTGCTATTAAAAACATTTTTGAATTTCAATTTTAGAACTCTTTGGTAACCTAATATTGTATATTGCATTCATTTGTCATTTGTTTTTGTGAATTGGCGGCAAATCTAAAACACTTGTTACACGTGAAAATGAACCTAACGCGAGAAAATTTTCGGTCAATGATTTATTATGACTTTTGTTGTGGGCTAACTCAACAACAAGGCTATGACAGGCTGCGATTAGCATTTCTTAATGAAGCCTCACCTCGTGTCACTATTTACAATTGGTTTAACGAGTTTAAGCGTGGACGTAGCAATCTCAATGATGAGCGATACATAATAGAGGAAGATATGAGAGTGACCTATCAGCAGATACGGGCAAGCCTAGGCATTTGTATGAGTCAAGTTCAAAAAATATTACACGAACATTTAGGCGTCAGGAAGCTTTGTACCAGATGGATTTCCCATACTTTAACCGACGACCAGAAACACCTTCGCATGGACTGGTGTCGCCAAATGTTAGATAAGTTCAACGGCGGTGACTCAAATGCTGTATTTGAGATCGTCACAGGTGATGAAAGCTGCATATATTGCCACGAAGCCGAAACCAAAAGACAATCAGCTCAGTGGGTGTTTCCTTTCGAGGATCGGCCAACTAAGGTAAAGAAGAGAAGAAGTCAAGGAAAAAAGATTATTGCCTCATTATTTGGTCGGAAAGGTCATTTCACGACGGTTGTGCTAGAGGATGGAAGGACAGTTACTGAAGACTGGTATGTCAATCACTGTTTGACTGTTGTCTAGGAATATATTCGACATCAGCGCCCTCGAAGGAGAATCCTCCTTTATTTATTTATTTATTTATTTATTTATTTATTTATTGGAAAACAAACAGCTTAAGTTATATACACATTGTAACACATAATTTATATTACACAAGCCAATAAAGTTTCCACTTAAATATAAACAAAGTAGGAGTGAATATAATACAAAATATAACGATTTTATATACAATTAAACATAAGGCGAAAAAAGTACACAAAAATACAAATGAAACAAAATTTATCAAATTTATCGGTTGGACATATTTTAAGAATGTTTAAGATATTCTTTAATTTTTTTAGTAAAAGTTGGATAGCTGCTATGAAAAATTATTACCACGACAATGCTTCAGCGCACTCCGCAAAACGGACTGTTGAATATTTGACTATGGCAGGTGTCGAGATAATGAGTCATCCGCTATACCTGTCCTATGTATCCTGACCTGGCGCCCTGCGACTTTTATTTATTCCTAAGAACTAAAGAAAAAAAATTCGAGGTATTTCGCTTTACCAAAATGCCATAGAAGAGACCCCAAAGGAAGAATGGGCCCACTGCTTTTCTCAATGGTTCCATCGAATGCGACTATGTTTAGAGAGGAACGGAGATTACTTCGAAAAACAATAAAAGTATTGGCAACTTTCTACATTAAGCCGTTTTTCATTTTCTAAACATTTTCAGTGTTACCTAGGTACCACCTGTGATACCACCCTTCTTGAATGCCTTCAACGCAAGTGTTATTGCCTCAATAATAAAACAGGCTCATGCCATATTACTTCTTTAAGTTTCATGATGAAGGGCGCAATGTTGTGTGTTCGGGGTCATGTCGCGGTAATAAAAATGCGCTAATGACAACATAGAGGGAAATTAGTTGGATCTAATGTAAGGAGTTTCCATGGAAATTGCTTGGCCTATCGGCAATCCTATAGACTAACAATACACAAGCCATAGGTTATAAACATACAAAGTGTGCAAGAGAGAAGAAAATCTCTAACGGCGATACAGCAAGGTAGAAAAGGAAAGCGAATATTGTAACTATAACCAATTTTGATTGAAAAGTTGAAACAGACCGCCACGCTTGGAATTAGCTTATGTATTTTGAATATTAAACTAGCTAACCATTGACGCTCACAAATTGATCATGTATTATCGGTCCGGCAGGTTGTCTATACGCTAGTATATTCTATGTCTATGGTGTATGTCTATTTTACCATTCAATGTTCCTGCCAGGTCTCTACGCACGCACAGTACGCACTTTAAACCTACTGACTCCCAGAACCAATATTGGGTTGCGCGCGCTTCTTCACAAAATGTGTTCTTCATTGAATTCTCACACTAATATCGATCTGTTTTCGCTCTATTGCTGCTTTGTTTCCTTAATAAAAAGTGTAATTTTGCAGTTATAAACCTATTTAAATATGATTTATGTCAGAAATGTGTCAAATGTCAATAATTGTTACTTGTCTATTGTTTATACATAAATAATAATAATCTTGCGTTCCGGATCGTCCCAGAAGAAACTTCGTTCCAATAAATGTCCTATGGTTTGGAGCACGGACGAGTAAAAAAACAGACTCCGCGCCGTGATATTAGCAAGTGAAGCACCGTTATGCTAGTGTGTGTGCGGTTACGGGGGATAATAAGTTACACGATTTTTTCTCCCTTAAATACTCATATATGGCCACAAATACTTACAAAGTATTGTTTTTACACGTTTTCACAACGCACGACGGCATTTTCAAAATATTTTTTGAGACGCAAACTGATCTGTCACAGACGATGACAATTCTCATAATGGCCGCCTACGAGTATCGGCCTGTAGTAGTGTAAGTGTGTGCGTGGGGCTATGTATTTACACGTTAATCGGATTGTTTTGGTGCTACACTGTTATGTAAGGTGACACGGAGTCCTTATTTTTTTACTAGTCCGTGGGTTTGGAGTTGCCTGATATGTTTTTTGGAATAGGAAAAAAGAGTGTACGTGACCTGATGGTAAGTGAGCACCACTGTCCATGCTCTCTTACAACACCAAAGAAATGATCACATCCTCGTCCACTGACTTTCATAAAAATACTAAAACACTAGCGGCTATATTGTTTATAAGAAACTGCCAATTTTTTTTAGTAAATCAGTAAAATTAATATATCTATAATAAGGAGCTTCGTCCCTAACCGTCCCTTTTTTTCTCCTTAGTGGTGTGCCAACTGTCACTGTCTGCATCGGATTTTAAATTCAACATACGTGGCCTAAACTAAATAAATGAATTACATTGATGCTTATTAACCAATAATATTTTATATAACTTGAGTAAATACGGCAGTGTATGTACATAGCAGTCGAAGCTTATTATGATGTTGTTTGTGGTATGTTCTATATTACCACATTACGGCTTTCTGTTTACACGACGTGACGTCTATAGGTATAGAACTTCATAGCAGAAACTGAATCAGCCCTGTTCCTCAGACACTCTTTGGCTCTTTCTACTTGCACAAAACCTGTATGCTCTCTTATTCTTGATACTCATGCCCTGACAGATATTTCATCTGATCGTGGACTGCACGCCTAGGTCGACATTTCATAACATCCATTTGCGTATTTCGATCTGTAAACCATTTTTGATGAGGCTGATTCCACACCCACTACATCTGTTTTATAGGTTATAAATCCAATGGAATATTATAATTCTTCATACCGTAGTAGGACTCACTTACAAGTGCTATAGACATGGTTTTATTGTTATTTTATTGTTATGATATCAGAATGATTTCCGCTTCTACAGAGCGACTCGATTCGTAGACTTAGAACCTTATCAAAGTAAACGTTAAGCCGGCGTCTGTATGGTTTAGTGAGATGATAACGAAATTTAACTGTGACGAGGTTCTATAGGAATACTCGTTAATGTATTCTGTACAAGCAGCGCTGGCCTTGAGCGAGTCGTTAAACCATTATTCGCCAACTATAGGAAGACAGCTGTTGTATGACCGCCCTTGACTGCGAAACACGTTGACGACCTACTGGTACCGGATACTATACTATGCAAGCTAAATTAATTATTATTTTTCATAGTTTTTGGTCTTGAACCCAAATATATCTTAATGACATAAGGCCGTGACGTAAAAGAAGCTATTGAACGAAAGATATATTTACTAATCAACAATTTTGGCACGTTGGAGATATTAAGCTACAATAAATAAACTTAAATGTACAAATGCGAGCAACACAGTGCAGCTCGAATTATCGGGGACCCAGTGCTCTCTGAACGGCTGGATCACTTGGCGTTGCGTAGAGACGTCGGTCGCTTCAATGTGTGTCTTATAACGCATTTATCACGGGGAGTGTTCCGATGAGCTATTTCACCTGATTCCTGCCGCTGAATTCCACCTTCGCACAACAAACCACAAATTAGGATATGTGGCAGTCCTGTATACTTCACTGTTATGATGAACATTAATATCATCATGGTGGTGATGGTGTAACCTTATAAGATAATATTCTCATTTGCCCAGTAATTTCACTAGCTTTCCCCTTTCGGCGCCCTTCAGATTGAAACACAATAATGCTTACTCATTACTGCTTCACGGCAGTAATAGGCTTCATTTTGGTACCCATAATCTAGACGGAATCCTGTGCAAAGGAGCCTCTCAGTGGATGTATTAAGCAAACCTTATTAATTGAATATTCTCTTTTTCAGATTTAGAATCGCGATACGTAGGATACGCTCGTAGATATTATTATCGTATCTATTATCAATTTTCAATGTCGGTGAAGGATGCATGAGACATATTTTAGTCACAGCTAATGCAAAGGACAGGGTTCACATTCAGCGAACGAAACCCAGCCACTTAATTTCTTCCTTTCACATGCCTTGCGTCACACACTTTTTCACTTTCGTCTTAGTATTCTGTCACAGTCGTTTGTTCACATCTAGATCCGCAACCTTACGAAACTTAAATCATATTTTCACTGTTGTAAGCAGTTGTCACTATAAAATTCGCACTCAAACAGCACTGCTATACACAAGCAGTATCAATGCAACCGTAATAAAGGAAAACTGGCTGAAACTTCGTGGAATTTAGGTATTCTTAAACACACTTGACACAAAGAGTCGTGAGAGATATTTTCCTACAGAAGCTGATTATCGCGAAGTTAATATAAACTTATGATTAGCCCTGAGATATTGACAGCACTAATAAGGCTAGAATAGAAATAATCTTCAATAAAGTGATTATCTCCGTAACCGTAGCCACAACAGACGAACAAAAAGAGCGAACTCTGTTGCCACAACATTTAGAAAAAAAAATCACTTTAAAGTGAATGAGTGAAAGAAAAAACCGCCATTTCATCAATTTATCTGACAACATCCGCAAACAACAAGTCACAGCTACAGCTAAAAAAACATAAAATAATAAAAACAAACACGACAGGATTTCATTGAATACAGGGTTCCGAAGTCACGTCCCCAAAACCTCACGTATGCCACCACTGTACTTTTTACACTCACTTCCATTAATGACTATCATTGACGATGGCTGGCGTTTTTTACTCGGCTTCTATTTTCGAAATAAAAACCATAGACAAGCAGCGTCACGAGTTCGCGCCAAAACTGTTGGAAGCGTTGGCATCACTTGGTTATTATGGCGGCAAAAAACTAAACGGGCCATAATGTGGGAACTGCTGGGAGCAATGAACATAATTTAATAATAAATAATCCTCTCATTATGCATTCGTTATAGATGAAAGTAGATATTTTCGGCCAAGTCTCATCAGATTGTAGATAGGGATAATGGATTTTGGCAGAATTCCACTTCCTTCTTATTGCTTATTAGTGGATACTGCTTCTATAAATGTTATTTCATTTAACGTTAGGTCAATAGGTCCCTATTTTTATAAGTGGAAAGTAAATAAAAAAGCGCCTATTAAGACGGTATCCTACCTTCAATTTCTCCATACATAATATGATTACCCTATTTCCGTGCTTGACTCTGTAATTTAGTCTTAGCCAATACAGAGGAAAAGCTAACCTAAATATTATCCCCCGTTTATAAGATGGGTGCCAAAAGAATTTAACTACAGTACTACTGGCATTATAACACATTTAACCTCACTTCTAACAAAATATAGTTCCAGCCTTCTCATTCAGAAACTGGGATAGGTTAGGTTACAATATTCGCATCACCAAAATTTATTATTTATTATTTCTAAATAATAAATAATAAATTTTGGTGATACTATGATCAGTCAGCCAATGTATAGTAATATCATAAATCAAATTGTCAAAAATAGACCAAACATTGATGTATTCATAACCGTTTTCAATCTTCTATCCAAATATATAGGGCGCCGGTTTTTTCTTGCCGTTATACTGCGAAAACTACTGAACCGATCGGAATGATACTTATACCATAAGATGCAGCGTGTTTAGCTATGTATATGTGTTCGTATATGATATTTTTTATGACAGTAAGGGCAGAGACGAGCAGGACGTTAAGCTGATGATAATTGCCCATTACAATGCAGTGCCGCTCAGGATTCTTAAAAACCCAAACATTATGAGCGGCACTACAATTGCGCGTCTCGTCACTTATCTTCATAAAAAAAAAACCTTGGGACATATGATGTTAAGTCACATTTGCCCAGTAATTTCACTAGTTACGGCGCCATTCAGTCCGAAACACAAGTTACTGATTCATGGCAGAAACAGGCGCCGTTGTGGTACCCATAATCTATCAAATCAAATCAAATCAAAATAACTTTATTCATGTAGGAAGGTCACGGAAATGACACTTATGAATGTCAAGTCGGCATCCTGTGCAAAGGAGCCTCCCACTGGCCCATATGTTGATGATTACTTATTCGGAACCAATTTTTTTGACTTAGAAATACCTATATACTTAATCGCAATACAAATAATTCAGTCAATGACATTTCATTACATATGATAATTCATACAATGAGAGGGCGCGGGGTACTTAATTTAAATGGCAAAGCAACATTTGCCGTGTCAGCACTTATTATTCATAAATTGGGAAGAACACAAAAGCACCATTACCCATTGAAGCAACTTTATAAAAGTTCAGTAATCAAATCAAACTACATCAATATGACTTTATTCATTTAGGTCAAAGAAATAAACTTATGAATGTCAAAGAAACTTCCTACCAATTACCACCACATACCAAAAGGTTTAGCTTCAATGGAAAGATATGCAAAGAATCTTATTGTCACTCTTTTAAATAAAAAAATACTCAAACAATTAAGTTGAAAATAAATATAAATTAATGAAAAAAAAACACAATAGATATAGAGTACTATTACACGTTATGACCAGCCATCACCACCCTCGACCATATTTCAGGGATGGAAATGCCCCGCTCCACAGCGCTGCGAGACTATGTTTACATGTATATGTATGGAATCCTTAAAAATAATATACAATCTTTTATAATTTTGTTTATTCATTTTAGCACATCTTTATTTCCCTTTACTTAAAAAGAAATAAGAGAATACAAGCCTGTCTAAATATATAATTCTCGTATATATTAAAATTAATTTATGGATGATCTTAACTAATAAACGACAACTGCATTCCAATATCTATTAAATTATCTATTTAAAATTTACAATAATGTATGTCTAATATTTGATAACTCGTATTATTCACTCCTCCGTGCAATAGGTAATTTACCATTAGAGACTTAGGTACGGTATGGCCATATCAGTACATCTGGTGGCGTTTGAGTCACATCATGAGTTTTTCCAACTTACCTCTCAATTTCTTCAATTCATTTTTCAAAAATTCATGATATGACTCGAAAGAAATGGACAAGTAACAAATTACAGCACACATGGCTAAAATCATCTAGGTTATATTGAAAACTTTATATATTTAAATTGGTCTAAGTTTATTTAGGTGATTAACTGAAATCCGTTGAAAAATTCATTCCTTCTTGGACCATTTTAAGGGGTTAATTGATGGATAACATGCGTGAAGTTACAGTGTGTCAAATATCATCACCAAAGTCAAAGCCCTCTTGCAATAACAGAATAATTTTTTAAAGTATTTCCAGCATCTTTTTAATATGCTCAGACTTTTGTAACCTAGAAACTCTACTAAAAGAGGTACTATTCATTTTACAAATTCTTCAAGCGCTTTATAACATTATTTTGTTCACTATGCCTCTATTTACTATTCATTATTGTTCGGCCAATAAGATATCATGTTACATACTTATAAAACCCGCACATTGAAACAGAACTAAAGCTAAATTATGACATTCTTTTGATTGTAGTTTTTGAAATTGTGTTCTTGGAGGTTGGAAGTTATTACGACGCAGGTAGGTGGTTATAAATGTCCTCCATATAGAAATATTCTGAGAGTATTTATGTAGGGTAGAGAAACTCAATAAGATCTGGAAGGACAGAAGGATCACCAAAACCTGCGTTCAATTTATGAGGTGCCTTGTGTTTCCAATCTTCCTCTACGTATCTGAAACCTGGTCCGGGTCAATAATGCCTTAGAGATGTGTTGTTGGAGGTGACACGGCTTTCCGAATCAACAATTCCATCTCAAAAGAAATAAGGATAAAAGAAAGGCTATCGTCGACAGTACAATTACGAATTCTGAAGCTGGCCACACCTCCAGAAATGAAGGATCGATTGAGCGGTTGGTAGTGCAGGGGCTGGTGGAAGGGGAAAGAGTGAAAGGACGCACACCCACGCGATGGACGGATCTAATCAAAGCAGCACTGTGATGGAGTGCTCCCGCAATGCTACGAACTGCCAAAAGTGGAGGAGCATCTAAAGAGACCAATGACGGCTAATGTCTAATCATCATAGCGGCCACGACCACTCTGATAACAGTATGCGGTCGCGCACGAAGTTGTCAGACTCTAGTAGGTAACTACACCCAATGAACGTGAGAGACGCTGTTTAAATAAATAAGGTTGATTACACTTTCAAAAAAATCAAAACAAACCGCTTCACCTACCGCATAGTTCCGTAATTAAATCAAGGTATGCAGTAAACTTGTGACCTTAAGGGATCGTGGCGCTAAACAATAACAATTCGGTGCCCGGGTTCGAATCCCGCTACCCCAGGTCAACTCTGGTAAACAAATAACCACCCGGTGCTTATGTAAATGGTGTGTCATTCAATTTGACCCGTCGCCGCTCGCCGGTTGCGGCGTGAAACAACCGACTAAAACCAGCTTACGATGCCACCATTATAATAATGAGTGATACAAGTGATGAGATGAAGCGAAACTTTAATATTCAAAGTCCTAATTCAGATTCAGCTTAAAAACCATTAATATTTTTAAAAGTATCAGTGATGACACATAGCAGTTACTAATATTAATTTTTACATTTTTGAAGTTGTAGCTTAATTTTTACAGTATCTGGGAAAAAGTTACACTTTATTATTATTAATTCAACCCGATGTTTCTATCTGCCCCGAAATAGAGCTTCAATTAAAGTATACTTGAAATTATTATTTTTAATAAAGCTTAATTTTAAGATCAACATAAAAACTAAGTCATTAGTTACCATTACTGAACATTAATAAAAAAAAAACTGTTATTTCTGTTATTATGTGCGTTCGAACAATTAAAAATTTTATTCATAAAAATTGCAATGCAAGCTTGCCACCGGTAGTATGCAATTGATACGTATAGATATTGATACGCTTCCATTTTTAAAAAAGCACGTGGTATATTTTATTTATTTTGTTAGTGAGTTAACTATCCCGCACAAAAAACCGACTGCATATTTAACATCCCTTAACTATTTTAAATAGCCCAACCTTTACTTTTGTAATTACAATGTAGTGGTGTATTTTCTATAACTGACGACTGCTTCAACTGAATATAATAAGAGACCTTGGGTTTACAGTACCAGTATATTCTAATAAGATTACTAGACGTTCCGAACGATCAGCAACATTGCGAGAGGTGAGACATAACATTACACTGACTTAATATAGGAGCGTTATTTATGCAAAAAAAAGACTCTTTTTCGGAATTATCAATTGCTGATTAATTAATTGAGATGGAAAGAAACTTGGGAAGTTGTTAAAGTAAAAAAATAAATTAAACCATCAGATGTTATGATTTTTACACATATATTTTTGTTAGCATCTTTTTTATATAAGAAAATGATCTCTTCGAGCTTCTTTTTATAAGCTACTTGAGAAAATACACAACTGCCGTTTAACTACTTACGTACTTTGGCACATTGTTATCATAAAATATGTTATGGCTACTTAAATTAATAAATTAAAAAGAGACAATTATGTAAAAGGAGGTATAAAAAGAATAAGATTTAATTTTTCTTAAAACAGTGGAAATGAGTTTTTGTCACTTTTCATTATTTATTCTCTAGCTGTTTCGAAGAGGTGGTCAATTACCACCTCATAATTTCATTTCATACTCAGATGGCTAGAAAGACAGAATAAAGTTTAATTACTCAAAGTAATTCTTCGCTTCCGCTTATATATTAAACCAAACCAAAGACAAAGAATTCAAAGATATTTTTATTTGTAAAAAGCGTTTTAACAAACAGCAGTGTTTGTATCGCCTGGTGTGAGTGCCAGTGGCATCCACTTCGTTATTCAGGCGGCACTTGGTACTCGGCGAGTCCCCGGTTCTATTCTTGTGAGTAGAAAAACAAAACTGATGTTTCGGCGCCACACGTACGACCCGACGTCACATCTATTGAAAAGCTTATTTTAAGTTACTTAACTATGTTGGCCGTACTGATCTGTATTTTGAACAACGGGACGCGACTTCGATTCCTCATATTTTTATGAGAAAGCAGATTAGTTAGCAGATTAGTCAAGATTTTGTGGAGCATCAGCTTCCCCAAAGGCCGTTGTCGACGATTATTACTCGAACCCGAAGCCCGTGAGCGCTCGAGTCCCCCAAGGCTTTGAGATATCTCCTACATTATTCCATTTGCATATGAAAGATATGATGGATACTTTTAATATGCAATGTTATGCGGATGATAGTACTGGAGATGCCAGCCAACAGGTCATGCAGGACACTCAGGATGAAGTCGCAAAGTGCCGGAAGAAACTTGTCGTAATCTGTCGAGATGACTCTTGCGCACATCGCAAAATTGAGGTAACTTTGTTCAGTATGAATCTAACTTGCTCGTTGACAACTTAGCCCACATCACCGCTGTTCAATAAGCGTCCTTTTAGGTTTCAATGCATCTCTTAATATCGGAACTTTATCTCGCTTTTTCGAGCGATTGCCACTTCCGTGTCATCTGAAAGGTATATCTAAATTGGCTTCGGAACCCTATTTATTATATAAAATAACAAAATCGCTGTAGGTTTTCGCGTTTTTCGCATGAGTTTGAGTAGATATCTCATCATCGCATGGATATCATTATCAGATTTTTTTAATGGGACCAAAGACGCAGTGCCGAAGTAATAAGCATAAAAAGGAACCTACTCCTTATAAAATCAATTGATATTTTCCATTTACAAATAAAATACTACTAAAATAAAGCATATTTTTGACTGTAATTGAGACAAAAGTCTAAATCTGACCTTACACCACAGGTGGCAAGCGAGACACAACAGCGGATTGTTACAAGCGATACTCTGCGCACGCGCCGGGCATTTACAAATTTACCAGACTGACAGTAGCCGCAGGCGTTGTCGTTATATTGAGTCTTTTTTATGAAATAGCGTTAACAAACTAGCGTTCGGATGGCCTATTGGTAAGTAAATACCGCCACCCATATTCTCTTGCAACGAAGAAGAACACACAGGACACTAGTCACTAAAGGATACATCCCACTACATCGTCCCATGAACATATCACGGAAAGAAAAACAACATGGAAATACTATGCCCAATAGATCATATTATATCTAGCGTATCATCTCATACACTTCAATACCAACTATATATTTTCCTGACATATTCACACTTACCTATGTCATTGTCATTCTATGACCATGTGGTCATGTGTAGTGTTTTTTAAAATTTATTGAATTAGGCGTTTTGCGGAAATTCATAATTAGCCATAATAATGTATGTCACATATATCACATACATACATAATAGCCACATAAGTGAATTTGCTAGAAACTGTCATAAACATAATGTTAACACCAGGAACAGACATAAACTTATAGTGCCTACTACTCGGCTAAGTCGAGTTAGTAAGTCTTTTGTGGGGCGATGTATATGCTTTTAAAACAAGATCCCAGAAAATGTTCAAAACAAAACTATTACGTTATTCAAAAGTTTGTTAAAAAACGTTTGTGTGGTAAAGGTTACTATAACATAAATGACTTTCTTAATGATACCACAGATTGGGAATGGAGTGACCGCCCTCAGGCTATTAAATAATAAGTTTAATTGTACAATATTACTTTGTAAACATATTTATTCGATGAAAAAAAAAGCCCGCTGAGTTTGTTGCGCCCGTTCTTCTCAGGTCTGAGGCATTCATTTTGGAATGGGTGGTAGTTTTTGACTTTCAATAAGTGCTGTTACATGCGATATTGAATAAAAATATTTGAATTTGAATATCCAAAATTTTTGAGTAATTTTGTTTGTACATTCCGCTTATTTGTCTTCAATCAAAAGTTTTTTTTTTATAAAATCGGGGCAAAACGGCAAGATGGTGGACATATTTTTTATGGAATAGGAGGTCAAACGAACATACGGGTCACCTGGTGTTAAGTGATCACCGCCGCCCACATTCTCTCGCAACACCAGAGGAATCAAAGGAGCGTTGCCAGCCTTTAAGGAAGGTGTACGCGCTTTTTTTGAAGGTACCCATGTCTTATCGTCCCAGAAACACTGCCTGCACAAGGAAGCTCATTCCACAGCTTTGTGACAACCGCACTGTGGAGGACCGCCACATATCCAGATGATGGGGATGATATCCTAACTTGTGGCGTGTCGTGCGAAGGTGGAATACAGCGGCAGGAATCAGGTTAAACAGCTCTTCGGAACACTCCCCGTGATAAATGCGGTAGAAGACACACAATGAAGCGAAGTCTCTAGGCAACGCCAAGTGATTCAGCCGTTCACCGAGCACTGGGCACCCGACAATTCGAGCTGCTCTGCGTTGCACGCGGTCAAATGGATCGAGTTGATACTGGGGTACGCCAGACCAGAGATGACAGCAATACTCCATGTGTGGCCGGATCTGCGCTTTGTAGAGCGCTTGAATGTGGGTCGGCTTGAAGTATTGCCGTGCTCTATTAATGACGCCCAGTTTCTTCGAAGCCAGTTTGGCTTTGCCCTCCAGATGACCACGGAATTGGCAATCGCTCGAGATTTCGAGACCCAGTATTCCGATACTAGGCGAGGTTTTAAGGGAGGTGTTGTCGAAGAGCGGTGATACGACAAATGGGGTTTTTTATTGGTAAACGGACATTCGCAATACCTGAGGTTAACAGATGCATTACCGGTTTTAAGTGGGAGTATGTTTTAAGCTTAAGGGTCCCTAACGCGTATCGGTTTGGAAAAATTGCAAATGTCTGTTGATTCCACAAAGTAGCTTTGCGAGGCAAAAAGATTCTTACAAAACGCGCGGCCGTGGGTGGACCAACTCCTTTCATCTGAGATCTATCTCAGCCAATACAGCTCTATAGATAGAGCGAATTTAGACTTAGCTCTTACTTTACTTATGTAAAACTTATCTGAGTGTAAGCATAGAATAATCTATGATTTCATTTTTATAGACATTTGACAGCTGAAATTGTGATAAGATTGAGTTAAGACAGCCTAATGCAAAAGTCAAGTTCGCGTATTATCCTTAAGTTTTACTTGAGTAAAATCTGAGCAAAGTCTAAGTACGCTCTATAGTTCTCAGCCTTTGAATGAACGTCAAAGTAGTTTCGTCATGAACTGTCTCTGTCACAGGTAAGTTGTTATTATTTAAATTCGTTCTGAACTGACGAAAATGAACGAAAATTTTAAAAGATAATTTCCTTTATTTCTGGCAGCTACCGAAATATTTACTTATTTTATCTCAGATTGCAGAAATTATATTAATATTTATACTATATTGGATGGATGAAAAGAAAAACAAATTTATAAATGTAGCCCCCATTATCTTACCAAAAGGGGTTTCCTAGCATAAAATTTAATAATGGATCACCAATATTGTACTAATCAAGGCAAAATTCATTAAAATTAGTTCATAAAAATAAATTACAGGTAAAAATACAGACGAAATAAGTCATCCTCCATTTTACCTTTGCACAGGATGCCGGCTTCATTATAGATACCATAACGGCGCCTATTTCTACCGTGAAGCAGTAATGTGTAAGCATTACTGTGTTTCGGTCTGAAGGGCGCTGTAGCTAGTGTAATTACTGGGCAAGTGAGGCTTAACATATTATGTCTCAAGGTGACGAGCTCATTTGTAGTGCCGCTTAGAATTTTTGAGTTTTCAATAATCTTGAGCGGCACTGGGCATTTGATTGGGCAGGGCTTATCAATTAATATCAGCTGAAAGTCCTGCGCGTCTCGTCCCTTGTTGTCATAAAAAATCAATCCTTCTCTATGAAGTATGTTAAGAATGAAATCAAATGTAAGATGTCCGCAGAGTTGTCAACAACACGATGTATGTAGTTGGTGAGGGGAATAAACTGTAATGTGGATCCGAAAGGGTGAACTAAAGTACGAACGTACCTACCAGAAACAATGTAAATAGAATTAAAACAAAGCAATAATATAAATAAAAAAAACAGACTGTATCATGAATTTAACACATGCTTACTACGGCATGCTACAGTTTTGTTGTAAAAAACGTATGTGACCGCAAACGGCAGGTGTGGCCCGTGCTTTGTGTGGCAACACTCATTATAATATACTGTATATTGGATTCTTAATGTTGCCATATTGAAAAACGAATGCCAATAAACACACTACAGGGGTAGATAAGCTGAAATTTATTGTTTCAGATGAAATGGGATTCGATTAAAGCTTTTGTACTTAGAGTTCAGACGTGAATAATAGACAGATACACTTCAGATCAATCAGGAAGAAGGTTATTCATTCAAAGATTATTCATTAATTGTTCATTACGGAATTGATGTTAATTTCTAAGGTGTAAAAGTTAATTTTCTTAATCAACCCAATCAATAATATTCTATATTGAAGCGTAAACTGTTTGCACTTATCGATGGTAAAGTAAAGAAACTAGAACCTCCCAATCACTTACAATCAAATAATTTGGAAAAAAGGGACGTGTCATAGCACAAGTCACAGTCACAAAAACACTTTAACTAACACAACTAAACTGGTTTTGTTAGATGAAGTTAAAACACTTGGGATGAAAGTGAAAATAACTGTCACTGCAAAAGCGTTGGTGATTCGAAAGTATTTGCAAAAATGCTAAATTAAAAATCATTCAATATTATTTGATTTTATTCAATACCAGTGAACCGCTTGGTCATCAATACAAAATATAGTCTAGTTTCTGTATCATAAGTACATACTTATTTTACGCAGTAGGTATGAATTTTCTGTAATAAATGATATTAAAGTTGTTTTAGTTTTGGTCAATAATTGGCTAATTTGAAAAGTTCTTTTACTTGTAGAATGGTATATTATTACTTTAGGACTTCCATCGTAAATTGCAATAATGTAAGAAATATGTTGGCTTGCAACACTTTGCTGTTAGTCGGAGCATATATTATCATCTTATACTATCAAATTAAGTCGGGATGGGAGACTATTGTTCAGTGAAGAGTTTTGAAGGCAACGAAGAAAACACACAGGCGGTGGAACGGTGATTACATACATGTTCGGGCTTAGATTGTAGGTCTTCATAGAATACCTGCTCTGTGGTTTTGTGCGTTGCTTTGAACTGACAATTGTCTATCTGGTACGATTGTAAATTGTACCATGTTTGTACACGGACTAGTAAAAAAATAAGGACTCCGTGTCACCTTACATAACAGTATAGCACCAAAACAAGCAGCTTAACGTGTAAATACATAGCCCCACGCACACATTTACTCTACTTCAGGCCGATAGGCGGCCATTATAAGAATTGTCATCGTCAGTGACAGAGCAATTTGCGTGACAATAAAATATTTTAAAAAAACGTCGTGCGTTGTGAATAAGTGAATAAACGATACTGTATACATATTTGTGGCCTTATATGATTATTTAAGGGAGAAAAAATTGTGTAACAAGTATCCCCCGTAACCGCACACACACTAGCATAACGGTGCTTCACTTGCTAATATAACGGCGCGGAGTCCTTCTTTTTTTACTTGTCCGTGTGTTTGTAATAAATGTATTACTTATATATCAGCAAGTCGTCGTTGCATTAACTTCATCCGCATAAGTGTAAGCTGACGAAACAGGACATAATAGATCAACAAAGATATACAGACGGCATAATTCGTTTTTATGTTACAGCATTTAGTAAATTGGTCGATAATGTTGATTTAAAAGAATTTAATGAATTATCCCAAACAATTAAGTAACGGTCGTTCCCAATATTCGGTCTATCTATGGTTTCACCTACTTAAGACAAAAAATTGTAACTAACGTTGACATTTCTGTCTCAATAAACTTATCGACGGTAACTCATCTTAACCGTACACGCTGTCTGTCAATGGGACCACGAATAGCTTACCAGGGATAGAAGTTTGTATGGAAATTGCAACAGTGAATTGGCGATAAGAATGACTTATCGGGTATATTGAGACTGCTTCAGATCATTGACAGCTAATTACTGACTGTAGAAGGTAGTAATTCATCTCTATCTGTAGATAGTATATTGGGAACGGCCATTAGTCTATTGCGTGTCGGATAAAGTAGAATAAAATGCTGACAACTCAATAAAATACCACAAAATATATAATACCACTATAGGTACGTTCCAGGACCATAACATTGATATTATGGCAAGAAAAACAGGAACGTAGTATCGAGTATTATTTTCACAAAAGCCGCAGAGGTGATCAGTCAAGTAAATCTGGTTTTGAAACCCAATATCGCTCGTACGTAGTAGTTTCTTACGTAGCTTCGGAAAATATTGTGATAGTTCTAAACATTCTAGGAAATATTATAGCGCTTGAATTGGTTTTTCGCATAAATTGTATGATACTGCTTCGGTATATAAGGTTCTGCTATGAGAAAAAACAAAAGCACAACTCCGCTAGCTAAACAGAATCCAGCCTCATAGAAGCCTGGGTCAGTAAAAGTTTGGTGGATACGGCCTAGCATACTACATAATATCCCTTTCAGCAGTGATGGTTTTTTCGACTAGTACAAAAGACATATATGTAATTAAGAGAAATGGATGGAGAAAGACAAAAGGATCATGAAATCAAAAGGTGGGAAGATCCTAACCAAAAGAACGGAGAGTGCTCCTCACAGTGATAGGTGGATAAATCTATGGAGGCCTTTATCTCACGTCAAACTGCCAAATCGCTGATCTAAGCAACATAAAAAATTTATGTATGTTACTGCCACTTCAGTTTCGCAATCATTCGTCTGTCGGTGTCGGTCCTCATTTCTGATTCGAACTCGTAGGAAAACTCTGAGCTTAGCCCTCTCCATTGCCCTCTGAGCGAACATGAGCTTTCTCATCAGGCTGTTTTGGTTTAGAGGTTTCAAATAGGTTGTTAAATTGGAAATATACTGCAGCATTTAGCACCTGCAACCATCAGTTACCAGCCAATAAAGTAGACATTACTCAATTTCCCCATAGAAGTGTACGAGACGGGTGTTGGCAACTAGTTATGTTATAAGGAATTAAAATAAGTTGCAACTTACATCTGCTTGACGCCACCGTCGCTTCGCCTTATATGCTATAGTAACATGTGTAAGCATTAATTGTAACTAAAACTTGGTGATAATGGAATAATAATAATTGCATTATTTTATTACTTAAAGTCATATTTAACGACTTGATTAATAAGTGCAAATGTCTCCTTGAAAACGTTCTATGTAAAGGTCAAGAAACGTCGGGTTAAATAAATCTTTATATATATATTTCTTGTGTGCGTGTGTATGTCACTGAACTCCTCTTAGACGGCTGGACCGATTCTAATGAAACTTTCTGTGTGTATTCAAAAGGATTCGAGAATGGTTTTGATTCACAATTAAACTACCTCCTAAACGGCTGGACCGATTTTGATGATTTTTTTGTGTGTTCCAGTGAATTTGAGATTGGTTAAGATTCTCAATTCCGTCGATATAATATAATTATCCTGCTCATGTGTATTTAAGTGGACTCCTCCCAACGGATGGACCGATTTTTCAAATTTAAGACGTGTGTCCGAAATTTCCGACAGGACAACGTCTGTTGGGTCCACTAGTAAATTATAAGACATGTAAGTTTTTCGCAAATAACTTATGTAAAAAATACAGCTACAATTACACGCGTTTTAATCCTTATGTAAGTATTTTATTTATATAAGTATAAATGAAAAAAATCTTATAACTCGCTATTCATGAGATATCGTTATATAAATAAATCCAGTGGTCTGATGTTTGCTTCCAGTGACTCCTAAACTAATTAACGGATTTTAATGGGGATTACTTCATGGAGTGCTTGAGACCCATAATTATTTTTATTTTAATATTTGTTTTGTATGGACATATTGTCTATGAGAGAATTTATTGACGCACGGTTCGACAGTTCTGTGCTGTTTCTGTGAAACAATTAATTCATTATAACAACAGGGAGCATATTTAACGAAATAGTTCTAGATATTATGAAATATATTATTGACGAATTCATAAATTACAGTATTTTATTTATTATGTACAGAACAGTCTGTCGGGTCAGCTAGTTATATATATGTAGTTGAAAAGTTTCACTTTTAAAGGATACAGTTTTCTGTTTACAAATATCTACTTTTTTTTTGTAAAAACTTCTATAAAATTCACAAACTACTCTGTATCTCAGAGTATCAGAACTGAGTTGATTTTCCGTACTAAAAAAATCAAGTCAGACTAAACGGCAGGCAAGAAAGATGAAAATACAAACGAATACAACAAAAAAAGCTCGATCCATTTGACTGCGTGCAACGCAGTGCAGGTCGAATTGTCGGGGACCCAGTGCTCTGTGAACGGCTGGATCACTTGGCGTTGCGTAGAGACGTCGCTTCATTGTGTGTCTTCTCCCGCATTTATCACGGGGAGTGTTCCGAAGAGCTGTTTAACGTGATCCCTGCCGCCGAATTCCACCTTCGCACGACACGCTACAAGTTAGGATATCATCCCCACCATCTGGATGTGTAGCGGTCCTCCACAGTGCGGTTTACAAGGAGCTTTCTTCCACGTACTACTTAGCTGTGGAATAAACTTTCTTGTGTGGTGTTTCCGGGACGATACGACATGGGTACCTTCATAAAAAGCGCGTACACCTTCCTTTAAGGCCGGCAACGGTCATGTGATTCCTCTGGTGTTGCAAGAGATTGTGGGCGGCGGTGATCACTTAACAACAGGTGACCCGTACACTCGTTTGTCCTCCTATTCCATAAAAAAAAAAGAATTGATAAACGGCTCCTTTTTTTTGAAGTTGTTTAAAAATTAACAAGCAATTTCTTATTTTGATAGATGAATATTGAAGATTTAAATTTATAAGTGGCACGCGACAATCGTCTAGATTAGATTATAAAGTAAAAGTAACGACCCACCAAAAGGTACATTTAATTCAAAATATTTAATTGTAAGCGCAGGTGAACCTTCAACTATTTTAAATAAAATTGAACTCTATTACTTTCACATTACAATTCATATCAATTTGCACACTGTTACTGCAACATTAAAAGATAATATTAAACTCTATTACTTAAATGATATAGATCACTTCGATGTGCATAATACGTTGCTTTGACTTACGGTTAGGTTAGAGGTTACTTTGAGCTTTATTTTGTTTGCGTTAGAATTCAATTTGAATTGTTTCGGTTAGGCAGATGCGTTGGCATGCACCTGCTAATCTCGGCGTTCGCAGGTGGATCGGTGTTTATATTTTTTAACCCTTCCAGGTGAGGGTTGCTTGATCTTTAGCTAATTGAGTGTTCTAACAACTATTAATAGACGAAAGAATTTTATGTGCTATTTTAGTTATATTGTGGTTTTAACGGAAGTTTCTACTTACATTAATATTCTGTTTAATTTGACTTTATTTCAATATGTCAGAATATATGTTTCGTACGAAATTAACCGTTCATCTTTATTTAACCAACAATAAATAAATAGGGGCGTAAAATCAAAACAACTTCTTAAGCGGTACGCAAAGTGAGGTCACAGCAAATTTTATTTAATGACTAGGATATATTTAAACTATTTAATAAGCAAATTGACTGAATTTAGGCTCAAAGCAATTTAAAATATTCTAGAGTCGAGTAGAACGAGAGCATTATCCGACTTCTGTGATATGTTTATGTATGATGTGTATCTAGATACCATTCTTGGGAAGGTGGTTTAGTCTTCATCACCATGTTCATAACTAAGAAAAGTACTTCCAGCAAGACTTTACTCAAGTAAAACTCAGCTGAGTGTGATAAGAGAACTTAACTTTTGCATTGGGCTGTCTCAGCTTAAGTTCAGCATAATTTCAGATGTCAAATGACTGTAAAAATGAATTCAAAGGATATGCTGAGCTTATACTCAGCTAAGTTTTGCGTAAGTAAAGTCTGAGCAAAATCTAAGTAAGCTCTATAGATCTCAGAACTGCATCATAAACAGCTCAAACTAAGAATGATTGGAAACTAACTTTTCAGACTTTATCAGGGCTGAAGGCTGGTCTGTTTGACTGAGTATATTCTAGACGCCATGACAAAACACAGTCCCTAAAACAACCCATAATATTAACAATGAATAATAAATAAATAAATAATAAAGAGTGTGTCTTAATTGATAACTGTTATGGTCAATCGAGGTCATGTTAATTGACCTTCATTCTTTTTCAGACATCTAATTAATAATAATAGATTAATAAAAATAAACGTTTTATGCGGTAAGTAAAGTTAAGTAAGTTAAGTTAAGTTTAAGTTCTTTTCTCAGTAACAATATGATATATGGGAAGACTTAGGTATAGCTTTTTACCTTACCAAGAACACAGTTATCGATGACTTGAGCATGATGCATAGCCATCACTACCCTTGCCAAACTTTACGGAACGAGCCGTCCCACGATACCACCACAAGTAATATATTTTTTTACATATTAAAGGAATAACACAAAACACGAGCAAGTGGGTTACATGATGGAAATCAAAAGCCACCCATGGACATCCGAACTACCAGTGGTCAAGACGTGCATTGCGAGCCTTTGAGGTGGGATTATGGTGTACGTATAGGTTCGAAACGCTGTAATATAAATACCATCCATTTATAGAAGCAGTTCAGGAGATTTTCGACCCCCTATAATTTCGTTGTGGATAAAACTAGAAGCCTGAATTTTTTGGAAATTGGAATACCTTATCACAAGTCAGCCATAATATGATGGTAGCACCAGGTCTCCGCAGCAGACCCTCGCTCGTCTTCTGTTCATCCAGCACCTCGCTGTGCCGACGACCTGACTTCAACCATACTTCTATCGATCTGGTGACAAACGTTATCTAACGTTACTCTAATAAATTGTTATGAACATAAAAGTTCCTCTATGGGAGTACCGTATAAATTATATCAAGTGCACAAATGCAGTTTTATGAATTACTAGCTGATCCGGCAAACGTTGTTTTGCCATATAAAGTATAATTCACGCGATAGTTTTATAAGTAATAAAATATTGCCTATATTATAGCCTGTACATCATTTTGTTCTATTGTCAATCGATTTTACACCTTGTGTTACAAAATAGCAATTTTATTACGGATCCCTAATTTTGAAAAAACTTAGCCTATAGCCTTCCTCGATAAATGGACTACCCAACACTGAAAGAATCATTCAAATCGGACCAGTAGTACCAGAGATTAGCGCGTTCAAACAAACAAACAAACACTGCAGCTTTATAATATTAGTATAGATTAGGCCGCGTGTATGCGCCCTAACGCTATTTTTTGTTCTACGCGAATAAGAACGTAGTATTTTTTTAACCCCTAATGCAATCACTAATATTACATATTATGATTATGACATTAAGTGATGAGACGAGCAGGACGTTCAGCTGATGGCAATTGATACAACCAATGGGCAATTACATTGCAGTGCCGGTTATAATAATAATATATAATTTAAATTGATAATAAAATAATTTATAATTTTATATTATGTATTCAAATAGTGACTCGGTTATATGCATAGTTTGGAACATAAATTGACTTTAGTACAACTTTCTCCATAGTTTTATTTTGGTTTTATAACATACTGTTAATGAAGCTCTATAAAAATAAAACCAAAATATGGAACAAATCAGAAATCACACCATAATCCTTGCCTTGACTGCTATATCTTATACATTGCCGCATTTACTCCAGTTGTTTAAAATATTCTTCGTCAATAAGGAGCAATGTAAAACATTTATTCAGTTCAGGATATTGACTTTAGAATACGATTCAGACAGTGACAGTTGACAAACACTTAAAAATAAAAGTGTGCTTACATTGTCTTTAAGCACACTTTTGCCGTTCCGCTATCAGACTGCGAATGTTATATCCATGTATAAAATGTCATTGCATGCTGTATTCGAATTTTCATAAACAAGTCAAACAAGTTCGTCTGTCTGAAAGTCTGACAAGCTTGATCACGACATCACAGTAGACAAAGTGACGACATCCAAATTATAATTTCTACTGTTCTCAACAGATCGTAGTGCTGTCGAACTCCGTATGCGTCTGTCATGATCTTTCCGAGTGGGGTAACTATCATCAAAACATGATTTCGGTCTTCCATTGAAGTGAGCACTTAAAGAGTCGTAAAACTTAAAACATAAACCGACTACTCTAACTGATGGTTATCAGCTATGATTGCTGTACGCACGTGTACCTACACTGGTCCTGTTGATATTGACGATATAGTCTAAATAAGAAGGTAATAAAAAAAGAAGCCCGCTGAGTTTGTTGCGACCGTTCTTCTCAGGTCTGAGGCATACTTTTTCGTATCGGTGGTAGTTTTTGACTTTCAATAAGTGACATCATATCCTATTTTGAATAAAAATATTTGAAGTTGAATAGAATTGTTATAATTGCTTATTCCTTTCAGGTTGACTGTACATATACTCGGTTATTAGTAATTCGATGTACTCTTGTTAAGTGGTGAAAGAGGTGACTATTTGCGACAACTTTCACTCTCATATGCACAGTGCAAAAGTGAGCCATTTTTGAGATACCTATATAAAGAAAAGTATCAATTTAAATCGCATTTTTTTCTTCTCATTTATACTAAAACAACAATTACCGATCCAAATTTAAAAATGCGAGACGAATAACAATATTATTTCAATATTTTTTTGAGATTCTAACAATGAATAGTAAGTAACAATTAAGACATTTTGTTATTTAGCCTGATTTCTTTTGTTATAATAATGAAAATGAGAGTAGAACATAACATTTGTTGGTTCGACCCTTTACCATTTCATCAATGACTTGCATTTTATAAGGTAAGTAATTCAACATTAATTAAGTAAAATTATTAATATCCGTAAATGATGTTAAAAGTATACATTTCATACTGTTATTTGTAGTAGGTATATATAACGATTTTGAAACAGGAATTATTTAGTTCCTTGTCTATGCTTCTCAATAGGAGCAGCTTAACGAATGTAGTATAAAAATGAAAATGACGTGGCAAATGTGTTTTCATAAACGTACATGAATAAAAATATTTCACTGTGAATGTGAAGGAGTGGTAAAAACCTATTGCCATTCTTTTAAATAGTCACACAAAATAGTAAGCATTATGCCACTTATTTTAGCGACATCATCAGCCGGAAGACCCCCACTCTTGGACTAAGGCCTCCCCCAAAGATCTCCACGCCGATCGGTTCTGCGCTGCCCTCATTCAACGTATTCCAGCGATCTTGACCAAATTGTCGGTCCATCTTCTGGGGGTCTTCCGGTACGTGTTCGCCATTCGAGGACTTTACTGTCCCAACGGCCATTTGTCCGTCGAGCTATGTGTCAGTTTCTCAATCGCTCGGGCTACATCGGTTACTTTGGCTATTATTTGGTTATTTTAGCTTAATACGTATCAAATAGAATTTTTGATTATCAAAGCTAGCTCGTCGTCGTAAAAACGGGTCTCTGACGGATCGCATTCATCCTATCTTAAACAATCTCCCTAACTTTTAAAAATAAATCAATAATCAATAGCGACAGACTGCAATAAAAACTGAGTGCTTAATAGACCAGTGTAGGTACTCGGCCAGACATGATTTAGAAAAAATATAAGCAACAGGTGCGGGTCGTCGACCTCGGTTACGTCAGCCGGGAAAAAATGGCCGCGGCTATTGTGTTTTGGTGATTTCCTTGTTGTGCTTTTTTGTTTACAATTTAATTTACTATATCAGCTAATAATAACTTCTAAATCGATATGTTTTGAAATAAAAAGATTTAGAGTACCTACGATATTTGAAATTGATTGTAACGCACGCATTTGTATAATTCGACTAAGAAACCTGAAAAATATATTATATTAAATCCTTAGATAATTTATATATCTAGATAGAGCCTCTTTCTGTAAGGCAATGTAGTTTGGTGTACATTACATGAGCGTCTTAACCTCGCGATACATTAGTCACCTTGTGTTAGTGTGCGTGCGTCGCTGAAAATAGAGACTAACAGTTTGCCGTTTTTTTTTCCGGCGTGTTCATAGCTGTAACAGTCTATCTGGACATACTTCTAGATGAAATATTTAATAAAAAGCTTTTATGTATACATTATATAAGCTTATTTGTATAAATTATCTGAGCTATTTTCTACATAATATCAAAGTTTGTTTGTATAAATTATATAAGGTTTTCGTATACACAAACACAGGTCTCTCTCATAATTTTTAATTATTAGTCAATTTACATAAATGAAATAACTACTAACTTGCACATATTGTGTGAGGCAGCCATGACAATACAACAATATCATAATTTCTTTAGCCTTATATCCCACCGGGATAAATAAGAATATAGAGCCTTTTAAGTATAAGAACTTTTAATGCTTTTTTTCTAATACTATAGATAAGTAAATTATAATTGAAGCAATTGTCAAATATGCATTAGAAAAATAGAAAGTAATATTTAAATATTGCGAGTTCATTATTTTATAGCAAAAAAATTCCACTATTATATATTACTAATTAGTTAAAAATTGGTATATTGTTATCTAAAATAATCATACTCGACTGACGATTACAATAAAAAGAATTCTCCGTATTTTAAAATTAATACTTACCTACTTATACTTTTAAAAGCGTCTTTTTTCTTTCATACTCTAATTAATTTGCATTTTGATAATTATTAATAATATATTTGCACTAATAGCTTGAATTGCTATAAGTATTTCTTCTTCGATTAATTATTATAATTCTTATTATTAATATTCCACGAACGAATTACAGATAACATAGAAAATTTAAATAAATATTAGTGCAAAACATTTGAAATCACGACAGTAATTTTAATAGAATTCTACAAATATAATTAGTACCTATATATATACCTAAAAAGTCGTACAAATAGTCTAACAATGGGTTGTGTGTTTCGTTCCCACTAGTAATTTTTCGTCTTAGGTTTAAGTCAAAGTGGGTTTATTGTACTTTGATGAGTAAAAAATACGAAGATTCGTTTTTGTCGCTTTGGCAACCCTAAAAAGGGATGGAAAATTGTATCAAATACCAAAGTAGTAACCCGATCGACTGAGGTGACTCTCAGATTATTTCTGTGCAAATGTAAGTTTTACTGGCCACTCTACAGACATAAAATTTAGCCCTATTTTAACATTAAGATATTCGCCGCTTATTGATGGTTGGTTCGACGCAAATGTCGTAAGTACCTAAAGAAATTAAAAAACTAAAATACGCTTACAAAATGGAAGAGTTATATACTCGTATACTATATATTATTTAAATTATAAACTTGATTGTATCGACATTTTATTAAAAAATAGGAAGCGCGCTGGGTTCTTGCGCCCGTTCTTCTCACGTCTGAGCCATTTCCGAATGGGTGGTAGTTTTTGACTTTCAATATTTGATATTCTATTTTTTATAAATGATGATTTCATAATTAAAGCTCAACTAAATTAACTGTAAAAAAATGAAACATATTTTCAAAATTAGGAATTCCACAGTTACGAAGTACTAAAGAGTTTTTAAATTCTCTTCTCCCTCCAGGTATGCTTTTATTTCGCTTGCTTTATATTACCCGAATAAATGGTTTTTCTCAACCTCTCTCTTTCTGTTGGCAAATGTTATTTTCTCTCGAAAACGCGCTATTCGGGTCATAAACCTAACAGTAGGTATTAGTGCCTCTTAAGATAATATAAAATTACCTGATCTTTTTTTACTTTTACTTCAATCTTTTTCTTTCCGGCCTTACCACCGTCACTACTAAATATACATTGTTAAGAAATGCGAGACAGCTGTGAAGGTGGCGCGGGTTCTTTCAGGAGTTGGCTGGGGTGCCTATGCCTAAGTCATTTTGATAACGGTAGTTTCGGTATTACTAAAGACTGTCCTAAAGCCAACAAAATATTAAATATTAATCTATCATCTAATTGTTCTGATTGGTCGATTTGTACACCTGATGCCTCTAAATTACCCAACAATAGCTCAGTCAGTTCTGTAGTTTGGGTCCCTAGGTTCCATACAATATTTAAACTACAAAAATTCTTCGCAGAACTCAATTTTTACTGGCGAATCTATTGGCCCTTTCAGAAGTGGTGTTATAATAATCATGCCAGATTCGTTGAGCTGCTTGTAAGAACTAGTAAAAATCCCTTAAAATTATCAAAAAAGTTTATAATTCATTTACAAATAAAGGCATCGAGAACTACGCGCGAAACCCTTTCTGGCTGAATCATGGTTGTCACGGTAAGTTCTATAGTTCCATCCAACCCCTTTTGCCCTCAAAGCCTTTTCATAAAAAAACGAATTTAATCGACCACTTTCTTCATCATACGACTTTGATTATGATTTGTCTGCTCTCCAGTCTTCTTGGCAAAGATTCCGGTTAGGAACTATTCTCTATGTGAATACGAGGGCACTCTCGAACGTATTTTAGTCTATTGTCACAAATTCATGTCAGTCGTTTTATATGACCTTCTAGGCATGGATATTCTTCGCCCCATGAACCTTCCTTTGCAATCTCTCTTTCATAAATATTCGTTACAAGTTTAACTCCAGGTTTTTTCTACCTTACTATTTTACATATTCCAACTTCCTATTACACTCTTTCCCTCCGATTTTATTTGAATACTAACAAGGTAGTAAATTTGTAAGGTAGTAATATGTCATTAAAACCAACCAGACTGACTCTTATGTTGACGTTATGTTTTCAGCCTACAAAAGGAAACCACAGCTATGCTAACCCAGTCGACGGAGCCGTTTCATACAAAAAAAAGTAATCTTTCACTTGCCAAGGCGTAGCATTCACCGCAGGCGGTCATAACCCTAACTGAAAATTCGTTCACTAAACGGATGACATCACCACAATGTACATACTTACTGACATATCCGAAATGAACATTACTTTTATCACAATTGTCTGAACCCAGGATGCTATGATATTTAAACTTAGAGAGTGTGCATATTTTCCCCTTGGTGTACAGGGAATACTGAGTTATAATAACTTATTTTATTTTAATCCAAAATTATACGCTTTACCACAATGTTTGAAAAGTTTAGCTTGAATGCAAATATATCCTGACTTGCACTAAATAACTTATAAAGTTTTACAGTAAATTACGATTTTTTGAATTTGAATATAGTTTTCATGATATATTGTTCCCAATGTTTTTTTGTAGGCGTAGGGACATTGAGACATCATTTTAAGTTGAGACATAATTTTAAGTAACTTTCTTTCTCCTGCAACCAAACTATGGAATTAAATTCCTAACATGTACAGTACCTGTACTATGGCGTTTGTAACTATAATAAGCGACATGTGTGGTATTCTATACAACCTGATTTGAAAAATTTGTTCGTCATTATCAATTTTAAGATATAAATTTATGCAACCATAATTTCACAGCGTACAGTTCGTATTTAATAACAATATATATAATATAATTATAAATTGGGTTATTAAATAAACTTTACTCAAAGACTGATGCAATAACCTTCCTAAAATGCAGCCATCGGAGTACTCTGTTGCAGATGTGGGCGGCGGTAATGACTTAATATCAGGTACGCTTGATTTTCCTCCTGATTAATCAAAATAATGCAGCATTCTATAGGTAATAATAATTACCCAAAATAAAATAAGAAATGCGGATTGGAACTTTCTTAAATATTATTCATATGCATCATATAAGAAACATGCAATCTATTCTATCCAGTTTACTTATCCGGGATATTAACATAGTATTATCGTCACAAATTAATACGATCGCTCTAAAACCAGCGCACGCAACCTCTACGAAAGAACGTATCAATGTATGAAGTCATTCGTTCTTAAGCTAATGAACGATTTCCTGTCTTAATCAATGAGACATGTGGCCCGCTATCTCGATTCCTCCGCAAAAAGTTTAATTAAATTATAACAACAAAAACTGTCTGATCCGTTACAAATACATACTCGTATGTGGTCTACGTAAATTCTGTAGATAGCTTCATGAGCAAGAGCTGGCGCGTCCGGTGGTCGAGTGGTATATACCTACCCAGTCTTGCCATAAATATTGTTACTAGAAAAAGATCTTTTTTTATTATTGCATAATACATTTATATAACTGTAGTGTCCGTTGGTTTTTGTATAATTTAATAGCATTAAAAGTGTGAAGCTAATCCTAATGATCTCCATTGGCCTTAAGGCCTTAAACCTTGAGACCAGTTACCAATTAAACATGCACTTTATCCATGGGAAAATCCTTCACTGCTAATGTAATGGATTACTTATAGCCAGTGCTGGGTCTTGCTTAGAAGATTATGTAAAATGGTTTTGTTAACCATCTACTTAATAAAAATAAAACGATACACATGTGCCGATACTTAGACAAATTTTTCAGATAGAAAAGAAATTTGCCGCAGTAGTAACTCATTGATAGCTAGTATCTTCTATCGAGTCCTCTTCCCTCGATAAATGCTGTCGAAGACATAATACCACCCTTGACCCCCTATTCCTTAAAAAAAATTCAACGTATCGATAACTAGAACTTGCATTTAATGAACTCCAGAACATATTGTCTATAATGAAACTTATAAAAAGGCATTATTTGACTTTAGCTGAAACTAACGTTTTAAACAAATTTATTAATGACACAACTTCTTATATCACGCATAGAAAGGTTTCTATTTTACAATTTGAATCGAGTTGTAATCGACACTTTACGGTTGCTATCGCTGTATTTCTCACGAAATTTATTGTACGGGAAGAACCATTAAAATGTTATTTTATTCAAATGCCCACAGCACTTACACATTAATAGATAATGAATAACTTTTCGTTAGCTTTATAATGCCTCTGTATAAATTATATTGACCATTTTTGATTGGTTTCTAAGTAAAAAATTATAATGTATACATTGCATAGAAATAGACAAATACTCTTTTCGTAAATACCACATTAGAATGATAAAATATTTCTGATAGCTGTTGAAATTAATTAATTTTTCCTAAGCACCATACACTCATTGTATTCGTTTGTATTTTTCACACCATACCACTTCAGCATGGTTTGGTGAAGCATTTCAGCAGTGCGGTGGACCACAATGTGCAATGCCACACATAATCACGGTGAAGATGATAGTTTGTGGCATTCGGTGTGTTGTTGGAGTTCACTGGTAGGAATCCAGTCAAACAATTCTTCGGATACTCCCGTGATAATGCGGTAGAAGACAATATGAATCCACGTCTACACTACGCCAAGAGACAAAGCTGTTCACAGAGTAATGGATCCCGGACAATTTGAGCATAATATGTCAATAATATTTTTTTTATATAAAAGGGGGTAAGTGGGTAATACTTTCACGTGATTAGCAACTGCTCATGGACATCCGCAAAACCAGAGGTTAAGAGATGCGTTGTTTATGTTTTCACTTCAATGTTAAATAATATATTATTTTCTGATGGACCTTAATTGTTTTTCTGATTTATTAAACTACCTGCACATATTACGCATAGTTAGAATAAGAGATCGTGGTTTAGGTTAGGTAATTTCATTGAATACACAGTTGAAAATGCTGAGAAAAAAGACCTAGTCAATAACAATCGCCAAAAAGCTAGACACGATTAGCTCGTGATGTGACATGGGGTGTAATTACGAGCATAATAATTAGTAATGAACACTATTCTCTGTGACATGACAAGTGGAGCTAACGACGGACCAATTCAAAGATATAATAATGTATTATAATTAATTAAGCATTGAGGCGATCCATGGGGCTTCGGTATTATTTTAAAATATTGTCACCGAAATATGTGAGTATCTCCATTGTTATACGAGAATACAGCGGAACTCAAATGTATGCAAGCTTTTATGTAAGGGAATAATTTATCTTAACGTTTGCCTTACTACCTCATCACAACGAGCATAGTCATCACTAAGGCGTGCGCCCATGTTAGGTACATGGGCGCACGGAGGGGGCACAATAGATTTATAGATTTAAGTGCTTATTTCCCCAATAATAATAATACTAATAAGCACCACTTGAAGGCAAAGCCCGACTAATTCCGCCAAGGTAGAAAATTTATAAGTATGTCGTAGTCAAGATCGCCGAGCTAGCGAGAACGAAGATGTTTCGGTATTCGTCTTGGCTCGGGTGTGAGCGGCATGCGGTGCGGGGCGGTCGAAATCGGGCGCCGAGCGAGCGCCGAGCAGGCGGTCAAGGAGAAACTATCGAGCGAGGCGCTACCACATGCCGGGAACACCACGTTATTATTACATAATCAGGCCGAAATGTATAGAGCGTACTTAGACATTGCTCAGACTTTACTTACGTAAAACTTAGCTGAGTGTCATAAACGCGAACTTGACTTTTACATGAGGTTGTCTAAGCTTAAGCTCAGCATAATTTCAGCTGTCAAATGACTATAAAAACGAAATCAAAGACTATACCAAAGTTAAACTCAGCTAAGTTTAACGTATGTATATTCTGAGCAAAGTCTAAGTACGCTCTATATATCTCAGCCTAAGACCGTGAATCATTTTCGGTCTACTCGGACTCAAACATTCACAACTACCGCGTACGGGTATGCAGAGATCACGGACCACCTTTCATGAAGATCTGCTTCCAAGTCACTCAGTCTTCCGAATCACAGAACTTGTATAAAATGACTCTAATTCAATCATTTTACAGAAACTCTTTTATTCTTTTTTATCTGACTTGACTTTCACTTCACTCCCGAAAGACTAATAATAATATAGTATCGACACTATCAATGGAAGTCATAATAGTTTCCACACATTTTCAAGGTATTAGAGTGAGACAGTTCTGACGCAATACTCAAGCCAACCAATAAAGACAAGATAATTTTCCATTCATAAAATAATATTAGCTCATACAGGATGCTTTAACGATAAAATATTAACGCTGCAGTTATCAATGGAAACGCCTCATAAAGCACGTTATTACAAAAACGCGAATAATACAGACATCGCGATAATTAGAATTACATACCGCGATAAAAAACTTGATGAGCAACGAAATATGAGTCGTATAACTTAAGGATTCTGTAGGTACATAAACGGGAAAAATAGAACAGTATCATATCAGCTGTTCTACCTTTATTAAAAGTGGGAAATTCTTACCTTCTCCTAATTTACTCTTTAATGCAGCCAATTAATATTCAATCATATCTATACTTTTAGTCAAATCAAACATCATTCCGCAAGACGTCCACTGCTGGACAAAGGCCTCCCCAACGATCGCCGTCACGATCGGTCCATCTTGTGAGGGGCCTACCAACACAACGCAAGTCTACAAAACTTGTAATTTCTCTGCTGTTTGCACTCCAATATCGAAAAAAAAGGCGAGGTAAAATCTAGTGTAAACTAGTCAAATAGATAAAATCGTATCCCCTGTGACAATGGAAACTTCACAAATTAGCGGAAAGCATCAAACACATGTTCACAGTGTGTGTCCCGCGGTCGCGCAGGTGGCATCCATAATGTTTATAATTATTGTATATGATCTAGTTGTCACTTGTCTGTGTGTTGGTCTGGCGTATATTCGGCCATTCATCGCGTGTGACGTACACCCTGAGCAGTATCAATGAATCCACACTCACTTGCAACACCAGAGTAATCACAGGAACGTTGCCGGCTTAGTATTTAGTTAGGTTGTACGCAAAGACTTAAAATATATTAGCTTAAAGACAAACAATGCGAGAGAGAAGAATATATCCAACGGAAATAGAAAAAAAAGTGAATCTTGTGTGACTGTGACCGATTTTGATTGACAAGTCGTAAACAGTCAGATATTCTTGACATCAAATGACACGGATCAAAATTATTGATCCAGCATTATATAGGAGCTAATTCAAAGCATGGCTGACCGTTTACGACTCGTCAAACAAAATCGGTATAAATAAATGAAAAAAAAAATTAAAGGAATAGTTAAAGTAAACATTTTTTGGGTAAATAAGCGGCGGTCTTCTCATCATCTGAAGGATTTCTTTAACGAACAGTTGATAGATCCAACTTTAACGGCCGTTTTCAATAACGCATACATTGCTGTCACCGTTTAATGACAAGATCTAATCTAAAATTTATTGAAGTAGGCGTTACTTTGCGGAAATCCATAATAAATCAAATGTTTTGAGTTTTCTTTAGTGTTAAATTGCGAATATCAAATAGTGTGGAATTGTTTAAAAGACAAATATTGGCGGAAAAATTTATCTCCAATGTATGTTATTGTCCAATGCTTTATGACGATAGGATATTGAAATGTAAGTAGGCGTAAAAGGATAGATTTGTCTACCTCTAGTAAGTTAAACAAAGGATAGACAGGTTATTGAAAACGGCCGTTAATAATGGTAAATAACGATCATAGGGTTACAGTTGGTTTGATAAAGCTTAAAAGGCATAAACGGCATTTATTTTCTCAAATTTGATAGCTAACCCTACCGCCGCTTCGGAAACAATTGGCGCAAGAAACTCTTCAAGCATTATTTTCTGACTGTTTCATAAGCTGCGTTCTGCTCATCATCTGAAGCATTTCCCTAACGAACGGTTGATAGATTCCTATTTAAAATAATTGTAAAAACCGTGTAGTGTCGTGGGACACCGGATAGGAACGAAGTTCCTTATTATAAAATACTAGCTGACTCGGCAAACGTTGTTTTGCCATATAAAGTATAATTCACGCGATAGTTTTATAAGTAATAAAATATTGCCTATATTATAGCCTGTACATCATTTTGTTCTATTGTCAATAGTTTTTGCAGCGCACGCAAAAATAGGTTTTCGATTTTACACCTTGTGTTACAAAATAGCAATTTAATTACGGATCCCTAATTTTGAAAAAAAAATTATAAAAATCGTGAAATTAATTATTGAATATTAAGGAATACGGCTGCATTGGCTTGAACCCTTTGCCTGTCCTAATAATAGACGACGAAACCAAAGAATAATAATTAATATCGCAATCGTCAGAAAATTTCTGAACACTTTTATGTTTAGATGTCATTGTGCGCACGCAACGAATAATAGTCAAAGAAGTTTATCTTCAATAACATCAAAAAGGTAAACGCCATTATGTTTTTCTTTTATGTCAATGTAATTTTGCATTTATAAACCTATTTAAATATGATTTAAATAAATAAATAAATAAAATAAACAATCAATGTAATTTATCAGAAATGTGTGAAATGTATATAATTGATACTTGTCAATTATATTAATATATATAAATCTCGTGTCACAATGTTTGTCCTCAATGGACTCCTAAACTAATGAACGGATTTCAATGGGGATAACTTCATGGAGTGCAATTTAGTCCAACTTAAGAGATAGGATAGTTTTTATTTCGATTTGGGACCCATAATTATTTTTATTTCCAATATTTGTTTTGTTTGGACATATTTTCTGTGAGAGTATTTTTGACGCGCGGTTTGACAGTTCTGCTGTGAAACAATTTCATTATAACAACAAGGAGCATATTATTATGTTACAATGAAAAATTATTGACAAATTCATCAAAAACGGTATTTTATTTATTATGTACAGAACAACGTCTGTCTGGTCAGCTAGTTTATATATAAAAAATTAATTTCTTACATTTCTAACACTACCAACCACTTTCGGAAACAAATAACGCTCTGAGAGAGAAGAAGCAAGAAACTCTCCCAGCATTATTTTCTGATTGTTTCAAAAGCTGCGTTATACTTATCATCTGAAGCATTTCTCTAACGAACGGTTGATAGATTCCGATTTTAAATAATTGTAAATAACAATCATAGGGTTGATAATTTTCTCAAAATTGATTCCTAACATATCTAACACTCTACCACCGCTTCGCCAAATGGCGCTCTGAGAGAGAAGAAGCGGCGCAAGAAACTCTTCCAGCATTATTTTGTGACTGTTTCATAAGCTCGTCTGTTAATAGAATCTGGTGACACAACACATATCTAACTCATACGCTGACATCTATAGACCGAACTAAGACTTTGCTTACTATAAACTTTTAATACACTAAAAATTAAAACTCGAACTTGGCTTTTGTGTTGGGCTGTCTTAGCTTAAGCTCATCATAATTTGAGATCAATTTTAAATGTTTTGAAGTGATAGCCCTCACTTGTGGGATTAAATTTATTGCACAAAAAAATTTGAATACAAAATTTACAAAAATAATTTTTTGAAATTTTATTTGTGTAATAAATTATCCCAGAAGTGAGGGCTATCACTTTGAAACATAACATATTGTTTAGATTTACAAGAGCGACATCTTAATTCAATTTCCTAATATACAAATATTGGGGTTGAGCAGGTTATCAACTGTAAAGTGGATCCTGTAGATGAAGCTACAACTTGAGAGTTAGAACAAAACAAACAAGATTTTATCAACGATACCTCACTCGAACGGTTGGCTCAGTTGGTAAGAGCGCTAACACTAAGCTTACGCTCAGCCAAGTTCTACGTAAGTAAAGTCAAATAATCAGTTTTCCCAAAAGCCTTGGTGTTTGTTGGCTTCATCACACTTCGCTGTTAAGACTTCATTCATACGAGCGACCGACACAACCGTAAAACATTTAAATACCTTTACGGTCATTACCAATGACATGATTGGACAGCCGTTAAATTGATCCATACGTACTCAACAACATATAGCACAGAACGCAAATTCACTTCAACCGATAAACACTTCTATTTGTATCTACAAAAACTATAAAATTGTACACCCGAATCATAGTAATTAGGTTCGTATTCGCCTAGTGTACGAACTTTGTGCTTTTATAGTGCCGAAATAAAACCATACGAGGCGAGTGTGGTGTATGTAATCGATTTGAGATCGATTTGTATCACATTACATTTAAAAGTTTCAAAATTACCGGAAACGCAATGAATAACTATTTATAAATGTTTTTTTAAATCAAATTCAAATTTATTTTTCAAAATTTGATTAAATACCATCCCATTAAATTTATGCCTCAATCCTGAGTGAACGGGCGCAAGAAACTCAGCCGCTTTTTTTTTTTTTACGAAATTTCATAACAATATTATTCATTATTTGAATGGCCTGAGGGCAGTTGCTCGATTACATTCCATTAAAGACCTGTATGTACCACATTAACGTCTTTTAACAGTTTTTTTAATTTCGTAACGCATTTGTTTGTGCTTTACGGGATCATATTTAAAGGCATATAACTACATCGCCTTGTAAAAGACTAACTCAACTATACCTAGTAATAGGCATAGCATGTTAATGTTTTTTCCTGATTGAGACGCAGCAGTTAAAATTTTTCTTTAAATTTTTATTTTGATGATATATTACATATAAAAACTTTATTTCTTGTTGAAAACATATTAGTAGTTCTTTTTACAAGTTTGGTGAAAGCCAGTCATCGAAAAAGTGAAGATTGGGATTGGCACAACTCATGAATTAAATAAAAAAAGGGCAGTGGTAGAGACTATCGATAAAAGCGAAAATTTAGAACTTTATGTATAGAAATTTGAAATTTCACAATGTTTAGAAACAATTAAATTTCTAATTTCAATTTATTTTTAAAACTCATTTTCAATAATATATTAATCAAACAAAAACACTATTTCAACACTGAATTTTTCACTAAATCCATTCAATTTCACTTATAAGATATACACAGCACTAATATTGCACAATACGTCAGCTGTATAGCTACAGATACGAGTATAAGCATTTTGGTGACGCGATTTTGAACTCACGTATTTCACCCATCCAAAAAGTGTCTGACTATATATATATTTGTTTTTTAATTATTTATTTGTCAGGTGCGCCAGTCATGAGCTTGTTGTTGACGCGAACCAATTAGAATTTCCCCTACCAAAAAGTGGGCGCGGCTAATGATGATTTCACTTCAAAAAAATACGCGAAAAAAGTGCGTCGAAATTAAATGAGAATAGGACCACGCAACTGATCTGTTGATTAATCCAGAACTGAAAATCGAAGCTCCTTGTTGATACCATGCGTCCTAGTAGGTAGTGTTTGCGTCTATGATAATAATTTGCATGAGGACTCTCTCTATAAATTCCTTTGGTTTAGATTTTTGTGATATATTTAAGTACTTGGGTCTATGGTTGGAATTGACCAATAGCCGTATTTACCAAAATATTTTTAGCTCAAAAATTAACATTTTGAAACAAGCTTTTTTAAACAACGATATATATACTGAGACGGGAGACTAATATAGGATTGTAAAAGGACCACCATTCGTGAAAGGATTTTAATTCGTTTTTATTTATAATGAGTAGTATTCCGAAGAGCTGTTTCACCTGATTCCTAACGCGCGAAATTACACCTTCGCACGACACGCTACAAATTAGGATAGGATATAGGGATGATATCTGGCGTTCTTCTACAGTGCGGTTTTCAAGAAACTTTCTTCCCCGTACAACTAAGCTGTGGAATGAGCTTCCTTGTGCAAAGTTTCCAGGACGTATCGTCTTTCGATCCAATTACCTACCTAAAAACCTATCCTTCAAAAAAAGCACGTAATCTGAAAGGCCGGCGACGCTCCTGTGATTCCTCTGGTATGGCAAGACAATGTAGGCGACGGTGATAATATAACATCAGGTGACCAAACGCTAGTTTGTCCACCTCTTCCATAAAGAATGCTGGGAGAGTTTTTGCACCGCTTCTCAGAGCGCCATTTGTTTCCGAAGCGGTAGTAGTATCTAGTATATTAGAAATTACATCAAAAATAATTCTAAAGGAATCAATGTTAAGAAAATAAATGCCTTTTATGTCTTTTAAGAAATCTCAAGAGTCTAATAAAGTACTCAAGATTTCAAAAACCGAAAACACTGGTACGAGGCACGTGACGAGAATCAAATTAGTTGCACCGTAGTAAGACAACGGTTCAAACTACTGCGTCACCGACACTCTCCTTTTAAAATTACATCCATCTTTACCTAATTCCAGGCTCAAATAAGCCATACACAAACCCAATCAATTATTTACTATCCATTCATATCACCTTGGGTTCAAGACACAACAAAGGTTCTAGTCATAGTTCCCGCTCGGGTTATTGTCCGGGCAAAGATTATGAATCGCAACTACATTTTATTTTATACCTATCGATTGTATCAACTATTTTTGATACTTTAAAACTATAAACTTGCAGATTGTAGCCCATACTTAAGAATTAAATTGTTTCTGACTACCAGGGTGATATTAACGATAGTACTATGATGACATAAAAAATACTAAACAATTATGTTTCAGGCAATTTTAGTCAATTAAATCAAAGCAAGAGTATATTCAAGATATCTAAAGTCGAGGACATATTAGATGCGTTCAATTCACGGAGCTTCTTCAGCTATATAATATTTAACATAACAGGTGTTAAAATAGTCCCTAAAAACATTGGACTGCTGTTTTTTTTAATTGATTTTTTGAAAATTACGAATAATACATTTCATTATCCCTTTTCCAATACGTTCGAAAGTTAACAAAACGCAATTGAAATTTACTATATTATGGTTACAATATGAGAATTTTTATGAATGTATAGAGGACAGTAAAAAGTAGATTAACAATTTTAAGTATTGGGGATGGATGATCTAAGTGTGAATACTACGACCAGATGGGAATGAAATAAGACTACGCCGTGAGTACAGATAAAAGAGAGCTTGTATGAAAGGGTTTAAGCAAGTGTAAGAAGACACGCGATTAGATGGAGGTCAACAATCTCTGCATAGCCCTATAGGAAAGCAGTGTGATTTGATCAAAGTACTGATTTTCATTGATTATTTACAGCACGAGAAACAAGGAATTGCAAAATGCCATTGGGAGACTTCTTTGGACTGGATACTAGGTGGGTAGGCGCCTTTATCTACCTTCATGCAGCTTTTTTATGACAACAAGGGACGAGACGAGCAGGACATTTACTGAGAGTAATTGATACGCCCTACCCAATACAAAACTTAATGCCCGTCTCATCACTTACATTCATAAAAAAAGAAGGTTATATCACTGTCTCTGCTATATTGTTTAACTATATATATCTTTGGAAGTGTTTAAGAAGCACTTGTTTTCAATATAGTAAAAAAACGTATCCATATCCCTTATCTATGACGAGTCCTTTCACTTACCCGCATGCGTTTCAATTACTTTTTACCTTGAAGGAAAAGCTGGTTAGAGCGAGACGCGAACGCATCTCAGCACAAGAACGACAAAGCAAGGTATACAAACAAATCGTGTCGGTAAAAAACCGCGCCATATGTCGTCCGACAGATGTGCGGAACCGCATCGCAGTTTCATATACATACAATAACCTGTCAATAAATATTCGTGTATTATGCATGAGTATACAATGACATTTTTAATACCATCATGTATATATCCACGTAAAATGTAGGTTCTTGGATAATTAGATCGCAGTTGCCTAAGAACGTCGTTAAGATAACATTCAAATTCAAATATTTTATGCAAAATAGGATATATCACATAATGAAAGTCATACTACCACGCATTTCAAGAAGTATGCCTCAGAACTGAGAAGAACGGGCACAAGAGCCTTATTTTAATTATTACAGGAATACAAATTGGGAAAACTACAATGTTCTAAGATCTCTCGTCTTGCAGAAGACAGCAGCTCGCAGCTCTTTCGGATGATGTATGTAGTCAACTATTTTGTCTCCAAAGGGAATATTTTCTAGTACAGACCAGCCTTCAATAAAATATTGTGCTCATTGTGTGACCAAACAACTATATATATCTGTTCCACCAGACTATACACCAATTGTTACCATCGAGTCCTAAGTTATTTTGGTTACATTTCCTGTGACAGTCAAATAATCTGGGGAAAATTGTAGTACTGGGAGAAATCAAGGGCAAGAGAAGGCAAGCGCAAAGATCAGGGTCAATAACCGAACCACTATTCTGACCAAATACCTTAATGGGACTCAATATCTCGAATGCTTTGACAAGCCGAGGCCACATTGATTTGGAGGCACTTAGAGCAACCTTCATTAATGAAGGACACGAAGAGGAAGAATAGCAATTAAGTTTATTTATCATTGAGATCTGACAAGACTGAGGAACAAAATTCAGTCTTTGCAATCCGGAATTTGTGGCCTTTGCATTTGTTGAGGGTTTTGTGGGTGTCATTGTATTAACAGGTACGTGATAAGTATCACACAAGGTTAGAATAGGTGCATTAAGCCCCTATACCAAAAGAAGAGGACATACCCCACCTGAACCCTACTGAATTTCACTTATTGAGAGCATCGAATTCCAAAACTTGGTAGGTATAGGTACCCAAAGAAGGGGGCTCTAGAAGTAGCACTTCGATCCCAAATCTATGTATCAAATAAAATCAAGTCGACTAGTTTAGCCTAAAATACAACCGTTTTGAAACTTATCTGTATCTTATCAATCAACTCATATGTATATTATACGAGTCAACATTTTCGAGTCGATATTTTTGTTGTTTATACTACACCACTTAATATTCCTGCTCACACAATTTATTCAAAGTTGCACAGAAAGTATAAAGAAGAATCTTTTAGGTTCTTAAAAGTTTTGTTCCGCCTTTGAACTGTATTCTATTAGTCAGTCGATAAGTGAGTTTCTATAAGTAAAAGTTAAGATTAATTCGATGTTCAGTGATTAAAAGTTAAACAAATGAGAACGGAAACCTTTTAGACACGTTTAAGTTGTGACATTAATCAAGATAAAGTTGGAGAGATCCACATTAAGTTGGTATGCCAGGTCAGCGTAGGTTTATATTATTTTTATCAGAAAAAGAACATATTTTTATAAGAGAGGGCGCAAGAGGTTCATGGGATTGGTGTGGTGAGGCAACGGCGCATGGACATCTGCAACAACAGGTGTCAAAGCTGCGTTGCCGGCCTTTAAGGTGGGATTATGTTCTTTTCTTGTAAGTCCCTAAGTCGTATCTGTTCGGAAATAGTATCCGGTAATTGATTCCACAGAGCGAGGCAAAAAATTTTTGCAAAACTCGCGTTTGTGGAATGCCAGACGTCAACTTGATGCGGGTACTATTTGAATTTCGACGTAATGTGCGGTGGTGGAATTCGGCTATAGGAAATAAAAATTAAATTATTTCGTCACGAACTTTTCAGTCTTTAAAATTATAAAAGGCTGTTGTTGCCTTGAAAAATATTGTTGGAATTCTAACGGAATTTATTACATTTTTGTAACTGTTTATTTATGTTTACATCGAAATAATGCTTAATATATCAGTGGGTACGAGGCAACACGACCAGTGCAAATGTACTCCTGAGCGACACAGTTTTGTAAAGGGCAGGGCGTATCAGCTTCACGTCTTATAGCCTAAACCCATGATGGGATTTGCTACGGCATAACCATCAGACGTGGTCTGGTAGCGGACCATATTCGATTTTATGTCGCAGTGTCAATCGCACAAAATTATTATCATTACCGTCCGGACCATACTGAGTATGACGCCCAATTGGTGCGAGGTGCCTACCGGACTGTTCGATGGTCCTGCTTTACCAAATCCTACCACGTGTTAAATTATTCTTATTCTCATAGAAAACCATGTATAACGTTAATTTTATAGAATAGGCTCAGACCGATTTCCATTGATTGCCATTTTCGCTGTGCATTACAAAGGAGATCATGGCTTAGGTCACCGTCGGCCGACTCGCTCCCTGGCCCGTGAAGTGAAGAAAACCTCTCCAAAAAATTACCATGGCGCAAAAGGAGGAGGCGGAGCGGGTGAGGGAAGGTAATCGAACCCAATCCGCCGTAATGTGGGTCTCCGGGCGGTGGAACCGTGGGGTACCATCACCCAGTTGGAGGAGACTCCCGAGACGGCTGGCGTGTCCTGTGTACCAGCACGCCAGGTTGAATGGTGAGTGGCACCACAGGTTGGCGCCCCACAAGATGGGTTCGAGTCCGGACAACCGTCGGCGGAGCAGCGGAAGTGTGCGAAAGCGTTCCCGTAGCTCCGGAAGACGGTGAGGAGGAACACCGCTGGATTTTAGCCGGTAAGAGTCAGGCATAACCCGACAGCGCCCCCCAACGCTTGTCGGGTATCCATGAGGATTTTCCATCGTTAAAAAAAAAGGTTGGTAAGAAGGTAGCTCTCCTTTGCATGAACTTACCTTACCTTGAGAAATAACACTATTGATTATCATGTATACAATTTTAAATAATCTTATACATGTCATTATGGTTTATATTAAAAATAAATATAGCCCATATTACACCGGGACACCACGGTGGCTCAACCAGCCTGGTTGCGTCGCCGCGACCGTGGTGTCAACGTGAAATATAGCCTTTATTGTAATAGCCTACCACGAATTGAATCCCACGTACATTCATTAGCACACGTATTAAACAATAACCGCTTATAAGACGAAAACGATTTCATTCAAAGGTATGTTCAGTAAATGATAATGATTCACTCATTCACTCTCAGTTCACGGTAAGTAAACAGATAAATAAACAAAAAAAAGTCACGCTTATTAATTTTCGGTAATAAATTACATAAAAATATTTACGAACGATAGAATCCCTTAATTGGTTGAGTTAGAACTTATTTAGATATAAATCTTTTCATATAGCGCCGGAGCATTAAAGTGGCTAACGTCATCGGGCGATGAACTTCTCTCTGATTATACTGCAGTGCATTCATATTAGGAAATCCTTGCAACTCGTGATTAAAAATAACTGTATGTATTCAACTTTAAGTTTTCACTTATCGGCGGTCCCTATTACTGTCTGTTTTTTTTTGGAATCTGAATCTGAAATTTAAGAAATTGGCTGCAGAGTCCTTTCTCACAAACGTTATTTACTAAATATGTTTAAGCATTCGGTTTAACGGCACCTTTGGATGCTTTTTATCAAACAATTACGCTTATCTACTAGCAGTAGGAAGAAATAACGGATCCCATTTGCTTCCAATGATCTTGATATACTTTCCTGACCTTTACCAATAATAACAAGTATTTATCATTGTCATCATCGGTTCGATTAAATGTTGCGCTTAAAGATGGCCTTAAGTACACTCCCAAATTTGAAACTTATTAAGTAGTTATCGTGGAATAATATAATATCAGACGTACAATAAATCGTTATTAACATAATTAATTATTTCTTAATGAGCTAGTGATTTCGTGCTGCTCTTGTTTCCGACCTGTTAATTACACAACCTCTTTTATTTATTTTTGGTAAGGCTTGAAATATTTATTGACGTAGGTACTTATTTAACACACATTTTATTGTTTCACAACTAAAAAATCTATTTGGTTTCTACTGTACCCAGTGATATTAAACGGAATCAATTACTTGTGCTTTTGTTTCGTTACTTATGTAATAGGTAACAATATTAACCAACTGTTAATGAGTTGTGAAAGAGCAATTGTTAAGTTTCATGCCGATTCTTCTTGGTATAATCAGCTTTATAAATCGTTGAAAGTGATAAATGTAATTAACTGACTTTGATTTTGACTTTAATTGACTTTGTTTTGAATAATTATTTGATTTTGTCTTTAATGGGTGGCAGTTTTTGACTTTCATTAAGTTATATTACATCCTAGTTTGAATAAAAATATTTGAATTTGAATAGAAAGTAAATTACCAGGAAATTAACTAAATTCCCTTTTTTTTTTTTTTTTTTGAGGACCGGCACACATCCAGATAGTGGGGATGATATCGTAACTTGTGGCGTGTGGCGGCGGCAGGAATCAGGTTGAACAGCTCTTCGGAACACTCCCCGTGATAAATGCGGTAGAAGACACACAATGAAGCGACGTCTCTACGCAACGCCAAGTGATCCAGCCGTTCACAGAGTACTTGGTCCCCGACAATTCGAGCTGCTCTGCGTTGCACGCGGTCAAATGGATCGAGCTGATACTGGGGTGCGCCAGACCAGAGATGACAGCAATTCTCCATGTGAGGCCGGACCTGCGCTTTGTAGAGCGCTAGAATGTGGGCCGGCTTGAAGTATTGCCGTGCTCTATTTATGACGCCCAGTTTCTTTGAAGCCAGTTTGGCTTTGCCCTCCAGATGGCCACGGAATTGGCAATTGCTTGAGATTTCGAGACCCAGTACTCCGATACTAGGCGAGGCTTTAAGGGAAGTGTTCTCGAAGAGCGGTGATACGGCAAATGTGGTTTTTAATGGTAAACGCGCAAACTTGAGTCTTCTGGGGGTTAAATTGGACAAGGTTCAACTTACCCCATTCCGCGACCTTCTCGAGAGAGGACTCGATAGAAGACACAAGTTTCTCCCGGCACTGGTCGACGTTTTCCCGAGAGAGACCTGCAGGTAATTCCACCTTCGCACGACACGCCACAAATTAGGTTATCATCCTCACCATCTGGATGTGTGGCGGTCCTCCACAGTGCGGTATTCAAGGAGCTTTCTTCCACGTATTAAAAAGCTGTGGAATGAACTTCCTTGTGCGGTGTTTCCGGAACGATACGATATGGGTACCTTCAAAAAAAGCGCGTACACCTTCCTTAAAGGCCTGCAACGCTCCTGTGATTCCTCTGGTGTTGCAAGAGATTGTGGGCGGCGGTGATCACTTAACAACAGGTGACCCGTACGCTCGTTTGTCCTCCTATTCCATAAAAAAAAAGGTAAACTTCTTCTACGATGTTTCCATTTCTAATGTTATGGGTACCCTCAAAAGATGTGCGGACATTCTTAAAGGGTGATCACCGGCGCTGTGGTAAGCGCTATAAGAATGATGATAACATTAATAATTTATTTTACTTAAAAGTATAACACTTTGATTGAATAACACATTTTTCAATCAAACGGGGCAACTTGGTTGTAAATTAGAACACAAACAACCAATGTGGTCATATCAGCAAATGTGTATTTTTCGTGTTGTCGTCAGTAACACGTGGTCGGAAATGTGGCTATATCATTACAAACTGAGGTCAAAATGAGCATTTGTTAACGTAAGACGTTGTCCCAACTGACGAGTACATTCCCGTATTGTACCCACCTGCACCGCACAAAATATTTATTTATTAAAGGAAACCCCACAGAGAAATAGAAAAATACAGTAAATCGCAACACACATACAGCAAGATACAAACTATGAATTAAATATATTAACAAAACAAAGATACGAAGTAGAAAATAAACCAAGTGAAATACTATGCGTCATTCATTCGGTGCTCCAGCGGGGTAGGAACCCCCTGCACATTGCACGATTGAAAAATAGTAATAATATCGCTTGTTAAGAAACATTTGTTATTCATGAAGGAACTACTGTAGTTCAAAAGAAATTACAACATAGCTGGCGGCACCCAAACATAATGAACTACGCGCGTAAAACCAACAAACATCAAATGTTATGACACGTTCCAGAAAAACTAGATATATTTAAACTTTCTGCGGAGAACAAAAGGAGACATTTGACCCACATACAAGCCCGCTAATACGAGCGATGAAAGAAAATGTTAAACGTAGATAATGTAGGGCCGTGGGAGTAAAGACTAAAATGTCACTTCATACAATACTAAGGAGTATTTGAATATTATTATTAGCAATCCACTTGTGGGGCAACTCTAATAAGCTCAAACAAGAAACTCTGCTCTAATAGTATATTATGGTACATGTGAGCTAAGTTCTTTATTATACACAAGGTTGTGTGTTGCAGCCCGAGCCGTAGGCGAGGGCGTGAATCAGCCGAGTGTCTAGTGAACAAGTAACTCACAAGTTTCATACGCACTTTTTCAATACTTGCGAGGAAAAATCGTTCAAACAAACTATGAAAAATGAAAATGTCGCGCAACTTTTTTTTTGCACGCGTAAACTGTAAGGTGATTGATTGATTACATACAGCCTATGTCAAAATTATAATATTAGTAATTAAATGCATCTATTTTACAACAATTTATTCCAAAATGTTAATGGATTTTCAGTGGCATAAAACCTTTTTGTTGTTACAAAAAAAAACTGTATTACCCGGTTAAATTGAAAATGCTCTGTTGACTCTCATATAATTTGCAGTAAGGTATTAACTTAACTTTGTTGGGATAATTCTATTATGCACTAGTGCGTAATATTATTATGCACGTGTGTGTTATAGTTCGGGTTATGGTCATAAAACGATGCAATAAGGCTCACTATACGAGTAAGCGTGTTGAAAAACATATTACCAACTGGACTGCAGATTATATTATAAAGTCTGAACTATCCGGCAGATAGATTATAATTGTCTTTTGTATTTTATTACTTATGTAGAACATATTATATTTTTTATTTATATTGTTAATCATTTACAGAAACAATTTTAAGCTAAAATAGCCCCGCTGTTCTGTTTCAACAGATTCTCTGCAGCATCTCTGCAGGATCAAGTCTTTTGTAATACATAGTTGTTAACTGCCCCTATTAAAAGTTCTTGACAGCCACGACCATTCCTATCCAATTTTTTGACTATTTTTATGTTATCTTTCAAGTGCTTCGTGCCCGAATTTGTCGAGTCAACATCTCTGAGATGCCTCGAAACACGTGGCGAATTGTTTGAAGACAAATATTTTAGTGAAATTTAGACTCAAGCTAACTAATGCCTAAGGCAAAATAATGCCTAATTCAATAAATTTTCACGGCCGTTCTGTTTCAAGTGTACCAGCCGAGAAGAGAATTAAATATGAACATTGATATTATAGGAGTATCATCAATACAAATTGATGATATTGATATAGAATTGAAAATATTAAATACAATTAAATTTTATTTAATATTTTTTTTTTATTTACTTTCAAAATTTTCATTTACTGGTTTCTAGTCGGATGTCCTTAGGCAAGCTGTTTTGTAAATAGGGTTGGCATTTTTTCAAAGTTCTATTATTAGTCGATATTAATTCAAGGTACCTCGAAGATCGATCGAGTATCTTGATCATGCATAATAATTGGAGATGGGTTTATGTTCTTGACTACCTCAGTACTTATGATTTAAGCTTACTGGCAATACTTTACATATTTTTAATAATTTTCTATATTTATAGTCAAAATTCGTTTTAACTTATTGACTCACGACAAATTTTTAAAATCGTAACTGAGGTGAAGATTTGGAAAGGATTTTGAAAAGGTGTTTTTAAAGTAAGACCATAGACCTTAATGGCTGGAATTTTAAAATCAAGATGGTGAAATAACCCGAGTAGAATTCTCAATTTCCTACAAATAAAGTCGATGAAATATATAGAATTAAATATTTTTGGAAAATAAATGTTTCCAAGATTTGGGGACATAATAACAAGTTTACCAAGAAACTTGCAGAGCCATTTATTTATTTGCTACAAATCCGAATTGGATAAAAGTTATCAATGCGTACAATTTTTTTTTCTTCACTTCGCCATTTGCGGGCCCAAATAATAAAATGTTGGTTGGAAGTAAAAAAATCAAATGTGATGATGGAATTTTTGATGAATTGAGGAAACGCCTCATATTTTTGGTTGTTTCACAAACAATTCATGCATTTGCGTAATTTAGAAGTGGAATTTAAATTACTTCAACATGTTGCAGTTTTTATTACATCGGTACTTTTTTTTAAAGTTTGTTTATAAAACAAAAACCATTTCTATTGTACCGCATTTCAAAAACGTTAATCTACAAAATACTAATCATTAAACATCTTCAAATACAACAACAAAAACTTTATTGTTTTTGTTTAAATGCTAAAAAATTACAGTTCTAAAACAATTATTACGGGCTCCGCAAAAGGATTAGCACTGACCTTCGTATTAAATGGTTTCGCCCGAGGCTTTTCCCAAAGGTTCTCTCGAAATTCGTCAGCCGATACTGAATGAATAGAGCCGGTCGCCCTTTTCATCTTAAGACGTAGACTAAAGCGTTCGTACGCCCTTCGTCATAGATTCAAAGGACATGCAGATATTGCACAAATGAAATGCCCAATCAGGTCCTAAATAAATATTATTTTACTGTTTAAAAGGATATTCATTAAAAATTCTTAAGAAATTAATTTTGAGAAAATAAATGCTTTTTATGCCTTTTCATATTGATATAATAAAAATACTTTGATTACCATATTTGATGAACTATCATAACTCTTAACATACGTGCTATCTAGATTATAAATACAAGTACGAAATACAATACGTGACAAAAACTCAATGACCTTTATAAGTTGAAACCACTGAAAACAGAATGCACAATAAGCTGCTTCATAATTGCAAAACAAAGAAGCACAACCCGATGTTCTCAACGGCGTTACTGAAATAAAAGGAATTTTCAAATTTTAAATCATATTAAAACACATCGTTAACGATTAAGTGGAGCGATTACATTCTAAAAGGTGACGGCTTATATCAAACGGTAAATAATATACTTCCTTAATTAGAAACGCGTTTGTAATATCAGTTTTATTGACCAAGTGATATTTATTTAATTACAAAATATAAGTAAATGTCTCATTACAACACACGAATGCAATTGAAAAATGTTGCACAATTAGTTTAATTTATTTAAACTAGGGAATATATAGGTAGAAAAATACATTGGTTTGTGGTAAAGTTCTGGTGAAAGTTAATTTATACATGAAACTTTCTTTTACTAATAAGTTAAATTAACCTTACGATTTACTTTATCTTGCCAGAGCATGGGAGACCATCAACAAAAAATATAACCAACATCTCTACAAACTATTGCAACATTTCAGGACATTTGCAAATAACAAACCGCTCAAATATAGGCAAATATAGGCATAAAGTAAACAACAAGATCAACAATTGACTATCTGTTCAGAATTCTCTATGCCAGTCCCTTAATGCTAAGTACGGGCGTACTACGCCTTAAGTCAGATGTAAAAATCTCTTGAATATACAGATGATTGTGTACGCAAATGCCGTCGGTGACTTTGCCCAACCTTGTCTGCAGCACACTGAGTAATTTATTCTTGCCGCAGACGTGCCGTTTGCGAAAATATTTTCAAACGAAACTCTTTAACTGTAGGGTACTCGTTTATAACATTATTTAGAAATATTTGGACTCCCAGTGTTTGTGAGAAGTACCGTATAATGTTACTACGAATTTAGAGCCCTCAGCTTACAATTCTATTGCGTACACCGAGACATTAAAGCATAAAAGGCATAAAAACTTGTCTCAAAATTGATTCCTTAAGAATTCTTTTTGATGTCATTTTTAATACTACTACCGCTTCGGAAACAAATGGCTCTCTGAGAAAGATGAAGCGGTTCAAGAAATTCTGCCAGCATTGTTTTTTTGAGCTCTTTTAATAAAATAAACAATATTGGGGAGGTACTACTCTTCACAGTTCTTTATTCATCTCGTCCCCCTGAAAACGACATCTGAAAAGGTCTTGAAACGTCGGGTTAACTAAAATAAAAATGTTACTTTTACGCAATAATCTAATGTAAAAACAATTACACGCGTTTTAATCCTTTAAAAGTTTTTTATTTATATACTTAAGTGATTTACCCTTACTACTGGGGTAACATTTATATTTTTTTTATCTGTACCAGAATTTATAGATGACGCGGGAATCAAACTGCTCCTCTGGATATAAATTTATTATAAGCCACAAAAATATCTCGAATCACGATCCAAATCGAATTACCCTTGAATCTCTGATCGAATTACCTTTCCAATAAAAAAAAGCATCATCGAAATCGGTTGGCGTGATATTGAGTAATTCGTCCATTTGTCGCGCACATACTTAATGGAAAATTAAGAATTTTTCGGTTTTCTGCAAGATGCAGTTGTCAAATTCGAGGGAGCACACCAGCCGCATCCAGCTTTCAAACAAAAAAAAATCATCAAAATCGGTTCACCCAGTCGAAAGTTTTGAGGTAACAAACATAAAAAAATCTTGGATGACAATTTATCTACACAAACATAATCTCACTGTGACAAGTAACGTACCGCGACACTTATAATAAAAATATAATTATATAAAGATCTTGAAATATCTATCTGTATATACCCAATATTTAAGGTGCAGTAAGGCTTAGCTGATAGTTGCAATATTACACTACCATCAATAGATATAGGACTAACTTGAGAACTACTTAAAAATAATATTTTTTCCATTCACTCCCAAATTCTCACAAATAACCGCCGCGTCTAAATTGATTACATTTATTAATTACGACCAACACTTTACGACTTCAATTAACATGTCTATATACGAAATAATTATACGGACCTGTCTAAATAAACAATAAAACTCATCGCCTAAAGGCTTGCGTGCACTAACATCAATGAAATCTTAACGGCTGTAATGATATGCCTTAAAGCCAATTCAAACAAAGCCCCAACAAATACGAGTTGCGATTTAATGTGCGTTTGCACTTTCCGAATACTATTAAAGTTTTCTATGCGAAATTGAACAGTAACTTATATGCATCATGACAATGGAAGACTATGCTAAAAAGCATACCATAGCAAGCATACAAATAAATTACCAATGCTTTTACTTAAGTATGAAATAAGCCAACCAATTTCAACTTAAATCAAGCCAATAATTAAATAAAATATTTTTAACAATAAGTTATTAATTTTGTCTCACGGTTTTTAATTACTTACTTAAAATAGAAGTTTTACTTTTCGCTTTCATTTTGTAGCTTTTTATATTGTTTGAACAGGTTTATTTTTTAGTTAAGTTGATTATTTTGAGTCTTAGTTTGTACAAAGTATTGTTTGAACAACAGATTAACACAATAAAAAGCATAATATATAAGTCATCTACGTAGATTGAGGTCAGACCATGCATGTCAATAACACTACATACTATTATAAAACAAAGTCCTCGGCCGCGTTTGTATGTCTGTCTGTTCGTCACTCATAAACTACTGCACCGATTTTCAGGCTTATTTCACCGATGGATATACATACTTGTATATATTAACGATATTTGTTGGTGGTGTCGGAAATTAATAGAGCCGCCTGGGACCTTACAACGAAAACGCTGTCTAAACACCTAGAGATATAACAAAATAATGTATAGTGGAATTGTGTATCTTATATAGGTATACAGAAAAGTACGCGATGGCGTATGCCTATTTCTTAAGAATAACATACTATATCCATTTTAATACTGAGTTTATTGCGAACAGACAGAAAGACCGACACGGCGGATGTTAAATGTCAAATATACAGTGACGATTATTATCTATATATATATATATATAAATTATTATTATTATATATATATATATATATATATAAAAGAAAGTCGTGTTAGTTACACTATTTATAACTCAAGGACGGCTTTACCGATATGGCTGAAAATTGGCGAGGAGGTAGCTTAGAGCCAGGAGACGGATATAGGATATAATAAGTCATAAATATCAAAAAAATTACGAAAAAATATTATTATAAAAAAAAAATTTCTGATACATTTTGTATGGATTGACATTTTGATGACATCTCGAGAATAAAAAGAATTCAATAAAGTTTTTTTTTAGTTTCACGCTACATGAGTTATAAAATACAACTGACAGTGCACGTCATGTTATTCAAGTTGACCGGTTGGTGTGTTTGTTTCGAGTTTCTATTAGCTTATTGTGCCGATATTATCATTAACAATGTCACGACCAAGACGATCAAATTATTCCCGACAAAGACGTAATGCAACTAAGATTCGAAATATTGCGAATGAAAGGACTGAAGAAGAACAAGAAATTGCAGGTGAAATGAACCGCGTTAGTATGGATCGTCTTCGTGCTATGAATCACAAGAGCAAAGCGTAGCAGCCCGTAAAACGGATCGGCTGGCAATACGAAATCGTCCAGTAAAACCTCAGAGATCAACAACTTATAGATAATTTTCGACGCACAAGAAGAAGTTTTTGAAGTACTGATTTGAATTGAGCAGCGTTTCGATACGATTGCAGTACTTATACTGTACTGTAGTACTGCTTGCATACTAGCATTTGCGAGTATTCTGCGGAGAAACGCAAGAATTGTGCTGCCATGTTCTAGAAAACACTCAAAAATACAATTTTTGTTTCCAAATGACCTCATTTGGGGCAGACATCTGAGAACGAGGATTTAATCCGACATTGAAGGTATTTATTTATTTACATACTTACACACAATACAGTAAAATAATAACATACCTACTATACTTATTCCTATGTATTGTGTATGCTAATTCTAAAAAAAGTGTTTATAAATCAGTAATACGGGTTTTGCTTTTGATTGTAGATATAAATAAGGACAGATTCACCATCGTATCACTGCAACCTCTCGAAGATGCACAGCTTAAATTTTTACAATTATACTTCATGGGCAACATGGACAAATAACTTGATCGATGTCAAGAGATCAATGCAGCAATGATAATAGCAATTCTTCAGATCTGCAGCAACTACTTAATGAGCATTTTGCATGACGAGTTAGCCCGCAAATCTTTAATTTCCGATCCGTCTCGCATTCGCCCTGACCATTCAAATCTTAGGGCCAATTCTTGAAAGTTTGTGGTATGAATCAAGACAATCCATTTCCGAAGTTCAATCTATATATATATAAGAGATTTCCACGTATTTCCACTCATCACGATATCTCTGGAACCACTAGAGCTAAAGACTTGAAATTTGGTAGGAATATTCTTTTCACGGAGTACAGGTCAGCTAAGAACGGATTTTCCAAAATTCCATCCGCAAGAGTTTTTTTTTATTATGAATAGAACAGTCTGTCGGGTCAGCTAGTAATATATTAAAAATTAATTTAGTCGGTCATTCAAAATCAGCCGAATTTTTTTGCATTTGTATGGTTAATAAGTACAAAAATAAATCATTCTATTATTTTACTATGGTTTAAAATATTTTTTTTGTTAATATTTAATATTTCAAACGCTCTATTTATACGCATTAACTGCACGTTATCAAATTAGTCTATCGGATCTAACATATACCAGACAGACTGATTATTGTACCGTCAAAACTTCACCTTAGTCTCCAGTGTACTGCAAGCCTAACGCGTCTAAATGGACACGTGATATAAAGCGGAACAATAAATCGAGTTAGTAAGCACGTGCCGCTGTGGGAACCGCGCGGATCATGTGAGGCGGTCTGAGGTCATCTTTACAGCGGGGGCTATGCTACACATCATAAGTAAGTCTGTAAGCTTTTTTGCGTGTTTTAAGGGACATGTGCGGTTTCACAGCTCCTAAAAGGCAGGCTTCAGGTTTCAATATGATTATTTACAAGCCAGTAAAGCAAATTTGCTTGAGGTTGCGTAGTGGGACGGGCGGTTCCCTTGCTTAAAATATGGTTGAAAAACAAGACGGAAACGATGGTTGGTCCATGCACCATGCTCGTGAACCGGCGCTTGTTGTGGGACCTAGATGATCCCGTTGTTGAATACTCTGTTTTTGGTGTTAAATTTAATGTTATATTTTCTTGAAATAGTTCAAGATCAAGTTTAAAATTTTTTGCATAAAAAGCATAAAATATTTATATATTTTACTTATCACTTCCTTACATTCTTTACTTTGAGTTATGTATTCTGTAACACCATTTCGCAAAGATTGTACTTTAGATATTTTTAAATGATGAAGCTGAAAACAATATAATATTGATGTCAATGCAATGAGTTTCTTGCCACTTTTTCTCAATAAAGGTGAACTTTTACGTTGTGTAAAATTTATGCATAACTTTTATTTTATACAAATTACGAACTTTCGAGTTCAGGTTTTGCGTTTGAAATAATAGTCATTCTAAATGAAAATTTTTGAAAGTAAAAAAACACTAATCTTGGTCCTATAGATAGAATTAAAATTCTTACGAATTAAATAGTTATCGCTATATGACCCGGATGACTCCCAGCGAATGTTTTCTTGCAACTCAGTTTTCACAAGGCATTCTATTTAATTCTGTATCAACCACCATGACTGTAACAGTAGTAAAATTCATAACACCTCAGTTTACTACTTTTTTTTATGTCAGAAGTCATGAGATGACGATAGGCCTCACCTCGTTCCGCCGGGCAAACTTTATGCTTTAACAACAGGACCCCAGAAAATATGCGTTGCGAAATTCAAACGAAAATTGGTAAAAAATGTTTGTGCGGTAATGGTCACATCTTGGGAATGTGTGTAGGTGGATCTCCCCCAGACAACTTAATGAAATAATTGAATTGTTATGTAGTTTTATATAAAAAGAAGCCCACTGAGTTTCTAGAGCCTATTCTGATTACCAGGTAGATTGTAACGGTCAATTAGTGAAGTAATATAATATATGGCTTATGAAGCTCATGGTCGCTCAGAGGGCAAAGGCGAGAGCTATTCCCTGCGAGATCGAATCAGAAATGAGAAGATCCGTAGAAGAACTAAAGTTACTACTACAGTAGTGCTGATGCCCCCCATAAGATGGACCGACGATGTATGAGGGCAGCGCAGGGCCGATCGTCATGGCTATTGTTTTACTTATTCTTTTTCTTTCGTTATTATATTTACTATAGTATACCTGTATTTATTTGGTCCCGGCCTAATATGTAAACAACTCTAGAATGATCTAGAATGATTAGTCACATGGCATCTGAGTGGATGTTTGGCGAATATCTTCAGTTTAGTCCTCAAGGCAGCTCCTTTTACCCTTATATCCTATCTATTTCTTCTATGTTATTTATTATTCTATCTATAGCACATGCTGGAATTCGGTACGGCTGAACCATCGGACGCGGTCTGGAAGCGGATATTCGATGGTATGTCGCATTGTCCATCACACAAAATTATTAATACTACCGTACAGACCGGACTGAGTATGACGCCAAACCAATTGTTCGGCCGTACCAAAAACGACCATGTGTTTAGGCTATTACCCGGGGCACCACGTTCCATAGCGTGGTAGCGTTACCAAAGAATTCGACTCCGGTATTTCGAGAACAGTGTGACAGTAACACCTTCAACAAAGACTCCATGGTCTTTCCAAAAAACTTGATACATGATCAAGGAATGCAACATGAAACGTACGAACTAGCAAATCAAAAGAATGTAAAATCGTTTGCAATTTCTATATCAATTAAATAAGCTTATGTTATGGCTACGCAGTTAAGATTAAAATTCCGATAATTCTATTAGACACAGCGATAAAACGAGTTGCGATGCGGACGCGACCGTTGTTCTGTTAGATTTACATTATTTTTATTATATTACGCGCTTTTTGTTGCCACCTCAAGGGCGTCGACGTTCCTTAATAATGGAATTTACCCGAATGTTAATTGCGACAAACGAAGTGCCAAGGATCGACGATTTTTTTGGTAACGTTAGAGAGTATAAGGAATATTTGTTCAAATTGCTTCTAATATGTATTAAAAGTTAACAAATATTTGAAGATTTTTGAAGTGAAACTTCTTTAGCGGCGTTGAGCACTTTTCTTGAGATGGATATAAAATGTTAAACTCGTGTCAGGACACGTGATCTGATCGAAAATTCGTACAACAGTAGTTCAAATTATGGTTTAAAGATGATTTTTCGGAGAGATAAACTTTTTAATCTAACATAATTTTAATAGTTCTGAAGTGTTAAATTTTTTATGTGATATAAATTGTCATTTTTGTGTACGATAGCGTATATTAATACGTACGATAAATGAACATTGTATTTAGCCACATAAAAGCTAGTACTTTTATACTGATAAATAAAGCAAGTCGTGCGAAATTATTCCCAAATTTATTCCAAATTATTCAAAAGTGCACAATGTTAATATTCAAGTTATCACTTTTGCCGGTACTCCCGGCAACCCGTTATTGTTTTTTATGATATGAATTGCTTTAAAGACTAACGAACGATCTATTATATTAAGTAAAACAAATTAATATTTATATGAAAATGTAAGAAAGATGTTAAAACATGTACTTATAGTAGAGAGACTTCGTGATTATAAATGATACACAGCCGTTTTTTATTTTTGAAGTTCCCGTGGCACAGTTTATTATGCTATTTTATCAAATTAAATCAAATGAGATTAATTCAGTCAGATTAAAGACGACACGTATGGATGTTAAACGTTATAACACTTTAACATTTCCCACCACTTTGGGAAAAGGTTGCGAAAATTTCTTAACTAGATGAAGTTACGTGGAGCCTTTGTTGTCTGGACTATGAAGTGTATTTGCCGACTTCTATATACAATACAGGTTTTATTGTCTTCGTTTCTTTTTTCTTAAAAATAACATAAATGGGATTACTTGTTTTCAATAGGATCATAATTTCTTTAAGTTTGAATTGATCGAATTTTGGAGTAATTCCGAAAAAAACACTTTTCTCTATTTTCTTTCGTTCACGATATCACTCGAAGGAATCAACCGATTTTGACCGGATTAGCCGCGATCGACGGGGTGTTTCAAGATTAAGAGCTGATTAGTTTTTGGAATCGAGCGGTAAAGCCGTTTCAAAGTTACTCCAAAAAAATATACACTACAAAAAAAATTAACAGATGATAATTCGATTTTTGCAAAACGGGCTAAAACCAATAACTTTCCGATTTTTGAAAGATTTTCAATTTTCATAGCGGGAAGTTAAAAATACTTCCGGAAGAGAAACTGTTTTGTAGTAAGTATACTACGCCTACAAGTGGCCATTAAGAGATCATAAACAAGAATGAAGGCACAAAGGAAGCGATAATTCTCGTACAACATGGCATTGGTCGCAATAAGTGACGATATAATAGTATTCGCGTAGTGTCACCGAGGGTCGTGGATTTATAACGACGTAGATTCCTCTATTGTGTGCCCACTAAATACGAGGATACAGCACTGAGCGAGTTGTTAGTATAGAATACAGATATTATGACAATTCTCAGTTTTAAGATCTCACTTCTTTGTCTATCAGTTTATAAAGGTCCTCATCTGGATAACAACATGTAATTGTTCAAATTAATATGAATTAATACTCAGGGACTTAGAGCTGATAAAAATAACAACAGAATAGTATATTTTCAAAATATGTGTAAGTATACTTAATCGTGTAAATTGAACTTTATGTGATGTTTTCCGTTAACTTAAAACATTGATATTTGGTAAGGCCAAGTGTTGCAAGAGATCATGCGTAGCGGTGATCACTTATTAACAGTTGACCTGTACGCTAGTCTATATTATTGATATATCTTAGTTAAAACACCAATAGATGCTAGAGGGACACCAGTGGCAGGCTCTGTGCACAGTATGCCAGGTAGATTATGTGTACCACAACGGCGCTAATTTGTGCCGTGAAGCAGCAATGTGTAAACATTATTGTGTTTCGGTATGAAGGGCGCCGTATCTAGTGAAATTAGCGGGCAAATAAGACTTAACATCTTATGTCTCAAGGTGACGAGCGCAATTGTAGTGCTGCTCAGAATTTTTGGGTTTTTCAGGAATCCTAAACGGCACTGCATTGTAATGTCTCGTCCCTTATTTTCATAAAAAAAAATATATTTAATTTGCCATATTTCATGGCCTTAACATGAGGATATTTTCACGCAGCTTGGATTGGGGTGCAGTGTAGGCTGTTAGGGCGAAGATATTGCGTTTAATGCGACTTGAATTTTAAACAACATCAGTCGATATATAATAATGACGCATAGCAAACAGCGATCGTAAGTTTTTCAAACATGTTGTAATTGTTGCAAAGATATTGTCAAATGCTCGAAGAGAATGATATCCTATAAAATATTAGAAATACTTAAAAATATTTAGAATCGACATAAACTGAAACCATTACAAAAAATAATTTAAATATGGCTTAGACACGTGTTTTTTTTAAAGTGTCTAACTATTTAAACGACGCCCAAAATGGAGTTTATCTTTTGTTTAACTAAAATGTCTAAAACTAAAATGGCATGGTTTTGATAAAGTTTTTGTTTATATTCTGGGCACACGTCTTACCTCGACTAGGTTGTATTTTACATGTTTTGGTTTTTCTGGACAACAACGTCGAAGCGTTTTTTATCAAAGAGGAGGACAAACGAGCGTACGGGTCACCTAATGTAAAGTGATCATCTCTGTCCACATTCGCTTGCAACACAATCGCAGGAGCGTTGCAGGTCTATAAGGTAGGTGCGCTACTATCGCACGGTTACGCGCTAACTTGTCAAATACTTGCAAAATTCGTGAGGATTCCAGTTTTCTCAATCTTTACCAATGCATTTTTAGCTTTATTTAGCTTTGCTGAATAAAATATCAGACGACACTTTAACATTTTAAAACTTTGATACTTTAAAATGACCTCCTTTGGTAAAATAGTCTAGGAAAATGCTATAATTTCTGAAAGAAATACTCCTGATGTTGTAATATGCTTTAAGAACTTATTAGGCTTGATATGAATTTTTTTTATTACAATAAGGGACGAGACGAGCAGGACGTTCAGCTGATGGTAATTGATACGCCCTGCCCATTACAATACAGTGCCTCTCAGGATTCTTGAAAAACCCAAAAACTCTGAGCGGCACAAAAATTTCACTCGTCGCCTTGAGATACAAGATGTTAAGTCTCATTTGCCCAGTAATTTCACCGATGTGGTACCCATAATCTAGCCGGCATCCTGTGCAAAGGAGTCTACCACTGGTTAAAACTTAAACATTTTCTATTCAACCCAATTCTAAAAACCATTATTTCCATAACCAAGTTACTTTAGGGGTGAATGTTGACAATTGCATTTCTCCGAGTCCCCGGAACATCTGCGTAATTCTCACGGAGGCAAGAGTCTCGATACCGACTCTTCGTCTTACAATTTGATAACGATTGATCGTGATACTTTTTGTAAACATTATCTCAAAATTACACTTTTTGCAGGTTTGTAATTCTTTTGAGTGTTGGCTTGCTGGCAATATTTTTCATAAATAATAAAAACAGTCTGCAAAATGAATTACTATTATAAACCTAGTAAAATTCTAAGTACCATTTACATGTATTTGCGTCAGACTTTAAGGAGGAATATGAGACGTTCGTCTTCAATCTGAAATAAAAATATTTACGGTCTAACTAAAATGACTAAATAAAATGTTTAATCATCTTTCAAAGTTATTTTTTTTTTATAATTTATTTATTTAACACGAAGTTTCATGCCTTTGCACATTTTCAAGGGGACTGCCGTCGACAGGAGTCGAGATAGTATATTTTGTCATCGTGAAGTTAAGCGCCGTTGTTGCCTCGGAGGTAGTGTTTGCTGTAGACATATGGTTTTTGGCAAAATTTAAGTGTCCATTTTTAATAGTTACTCATGTTGTCATTATCAATAAATACATTTAAAAAAACGCTATTTTTTATTATCCTTTTAAATTAAAAGTAAAGTGTTTAACACGGACGAAAGCCATCTATTTCTATCTACGCGAACTTCTAAATAATAAGTTGCTTTATATAAAACACTTCTTAAAGGATTAAAATGCAATTTATTTCTATAATATTATCTATATTATAACCAGGTCTCAAAATGAGTATAGTTAAAAATTTCGTTGTGCTTTGGACTCTTATGGGTGTGAGACGTGAAAGGTCACCAAGCCCATCTCTCACCAATATCAGGTTTTCCTTAAACAATGCCTTCGAAATATCCTCGATATTCACTGGTCCGACAAAATTTCCCACGATCACCTTTGGAAACGCTGTCATGAAGTTCTAATCGACCAACAGATGAAACGCCGCAAGTGGAGCTGGATACTCACTCTGGAGGGATCCCAACCGTATACCCAGGCAAGCCTTAGACTGGAACCCTCAAGGAAAACGCTAACCTGGCCGTCCAAACCTGGCGACGGACTGTCATTGATGAAACGAAAGACATCGGCGACCTGGAGTGGAATTAAGAGGACGGATCGCGATGGAGATGCACTGTGGATGCCTCTACCCCAGCTAAGGGATACAGGAACTTAAGTCAATTGAGTTTGGACTCTTGAAAAATTGTATAACAATCTACTATTGGGACTGTGATGGCTTCACAGACTTTTCTAAGGGAAGTCACAAATATAAATTTTCGAGAGTGTGATATTACGATCTAGGTAATTTTGAGAGCTCGAAAAAGATTTTTCTGAAATTAGGTCACTATGAGAAATGTTACAATGTTAGTTGTCATCATAAAACTTAAAATAAAATATATATACCGTAACTTTTTATTCAGATAAAAATGCTTGGACTTTATATTTATCGCTGCGATGAGTAATATTAGCCATGCGTGATAGCACTTTTAATACGCCGGTTCTATTCATTTAGCAATATATGCAATGTTTCATATTTAGTATGTATGAGTAAATCAGTAACGATCGTGGTTGATTGCAAAAATTGGAATTAATATCCTGCTTTTATATTCAAATTATCATTTTTACTTATGAATTTTACTTACATTTAATTATTTATTAAAACCGATGTGGTTTTAATGTGGTCTCGTCGTATCTGTCTTAATCGCCGACCCCCCGCGCTCCAACACTTTAAAGCAGCGCGCTGTGAGCTCAAGCACGCAGTGCAAGAATGGCCGCGACCGCATCTATCTCACCTCGACAAAGATTGGTCCAATTGGTGCAAAACTAGTCGGTATCCAAACCGATTTAACGTCAGTTAAGCCATTTCGGATACGTAAGTTAATACATCTTTTGATTTATTTGAAAAAAGTAGAAATCGTAACGAGAACGTACAATAAACTTTCTGGCAATTTGTTTTAATAAAAAAATAAAACATTTTATTTTATGGAAAAAGTAGGACAAACGAGCGTACGGGTCACCTGGTGTTAAATGATCACCGCCGCCCACATTCTCTTACAACCGCAGAGGAATCACAGGAGCGCTGCCGGCCTCTAACGAAGGTGTACGCGTTTTTTTTAAGGTACCCATGTCGTATGGGAACAAGAAACACTGCACAAGGAAGCTCATTCCACAGCTTTGTAGTACGTGGAAAAAACCTCCTTGAAAAGCGCACAGTGGAGGACCGCCACACATCCAGATGGTGGGGATGATATCCTAATTTGTGGCGTGTCGTGGGATTCGGCGGCAGGAATCAGGTGAAGCAACTCTTCGGAACACTCTTCGTGATAAATGTGGTACAAGACACACAATGAAGCGACGTCTACGCTTATGTATATTGGTATTTCTATATCTATTGTATTTTTGAATCTTCTATAGTTTGGTTGTACGTGGAAGAAATATGGTGTAGAGGAATGCCACACATCCAGCACAAGATGCTGAGGATGATATTTGAGTATGATGAAGTTTATGTAGAAGTCAAACGTCTCTAGGTAGAAGACACACAATGAAGCGATGTCTCTAAGCAACACCAAGCGATAAAAGTACTAGAGATGCTTGACGATTCCAGTAGATCTGCGTTAATATGCACGCAATAATATGGTTTTCGTCATTTACGGAATGATACAAGTATTGCACGACCTTATTTGGTCGTAGTAATAGGTTTTTATGAGAAAGCTGTATGGCCCGTGTGCGAACGGTATCTCCAACACTATCATCGATATAGCAAATTATTTCAGCGATATTTCAACAGAACTAAACTGAATTATTAAACTTCAAAACTATGTTATATCATCTCACAACGGAACCCCAACGTTACGGCAATGTGTGACCAGGAAACATGTTTAATAGTAATGTTTGATCGTGTAAAATTAAAATAATAGCGACAGATCAAACGGTAGAGACGTCGCGTCGCGCGGCCGCGTGGGCCCTCTGATCACCAACCTGACTCGAGCTAAAATAAACTCTGAAGCCGTTTCATTGAGGATTAAGGCTATTTGGAACTTTCATTTTAATCTGGTTGGAATATCTTATATTTAGAATACCGATCGATTAACCCTATTTATAAAATATATCTTTTGTTGTTTAGAAAATTATGTTAACAGCCGTTACATCTACTGTTGCATACCTTAAAATAATTGTAGTACCTCCTTGGGGTCAACCATACGGTACTTTACCTATTACATAATATTTTTTTTCAGTTATATATTAATTGTGAATTAATGTCCAGATATTATTATATACATAATGTTAAGTAGGGTCCTATTAGCTAATCTTCAATATGTATATTACGTAATTATAAGCGAACCGAATTAAATGAGTCACAGACCGCTACTGAATATATAATAAAATTATAATTGATGGGAACACAGTGTGGACACGCATACATATACAAATAATTCTTCCAAAAGCACATTTGCGTACATGTGTCCCTACACTTTATATTTTTAACCGACTTCGAAAAGAAGGAGGTTCTCAATTCGATTGGTATTTTTTTATGTATGTAGGTACACCGATAACGCTAAGATGTATAATCCGATTTACGTAATTCTTCTTTAGTTTAGTTTGTTTGATGCGGAATGTTTGCCATTTGTTCCCATACAAATTTGACATAGTTCGGCCCCCTAGTTATTATTTTATGACCATTTTTTATGAAAATTTTTGTTTACATGGATGATGTTATTAAAGTTTGCGTACTGCTTTTTTAGGAGTTTTCATTTAGTTTGATTATGTATTATTATTTGCCCGTTTGCCGAAAAGTGGGTCTTAGTCTACCTGTCATTCATAGCTAACAAACGTTCTTCACGGAATTTCAGTGTCTCACAAGAACGTGAAGAAGGGGATCTATAATGTTCAAGGCACGCGGCACCTCTCGAACTTAAAAAAAAATATGACAATTAAAAGCAACGAAATCTTTTAGTTTACCTGGTTAATGACAGTAAAAAGTAAAAAAAAATACTTTTAAAAATTCACTGTTAAAGTTGAATTAGTTTAATTTGGTTCCGTAATTTCTTACCAAACCTTTATTGCTCACAACACACACTCATAAATATTTTTCCTTAGGCTAGATTCTAAATATATAGACCTTAAAACCTAGTACTGTCAAAGTAAAGCGGAACCACGATTAGTGAAATGCCTTGCTAGAAAACCGATGCACGCCCCTGCAGGCAAGCAGCCCCAGTGACCTGACTCTCGCATGTGACAAAGCAGCCAGTAATTGCGGAAGACTAGGAATTTATCGACGCGGACCCGCTGCGGAGATTATCGCGTCACATCTAACTAGGTGTTCCATTCATTACGCATTCTGGGGATAATCTTATGGTGACTATAAATAAACGTCACTGTAGTGACCAGAGTTTGGGGAGATTCAGTATGGGTTTACTCACGATATTAATATTAGGATAAATGGCTCTTAATATCGCCTATGATTACATATTATATCATGAGTAATTAAGTCATTTAAAAGGCTGACATCTTAAGAGCGTACTTAGACTTTGCTGAGACTTTACTCACGTAAAACTTAGCTGAGTGTGATAAAACGCGAACTTGACTTTTGCATTGGACAGTCTTAGCTTAAGCTCAGCATAATTTCAGCTGTCAATTTAACCTATAAAATATTACCTATAATAAACTATAAAAAATAAATCAAAGATTATTGATAAGCTAACACTCAGCTAAGTTTTACGTAAGTAAAGTCTACGCATAGTCTTAGTACGCTCTATAGATCTCAGCCTACTATTAAAAAAGTTGTTAATCATATTTTAAGTTTTTGTGATTATTATTGCATATGACAATCGATGCCATTTTGTTCAATATACTTGACTTCGTTCTTAGTTTCATTGATTAATAAAACAATTAGATTTAATTTTGATTTTCAACCTGAGTTAAATTGATTTTTTTTACTAACTGAAATCTTTCAATTTACCATGTTATAAAGACTAGAATAAAGGATTACTGTGTATTCAGTTCGTTACTCTTTAAAATAAGTCTCAATAAACCTTATTAGAGTTCCGACATTTTTAAAATTTGTGCAGTCAGTAACATATTATAGTTGTAAAAGCGAGGTGTATTAATGCGAGGGAATTTTTCAAGGCGATGCGTGTTTTAAATATACACACGATATATAGTTATATCCCGGACTTAAAGATAATCATAATAAATTGATCCGACTTATCTAGTTACTCAATTCAAGCAGCAGCTGTTATATTCAATTAAAATAATCTATAAGTTTGTATATATTGTACACATTACGCATGTTTCATAGCATTTTGTGTTCGCTAGACGACAAGGCTCAATTTTAACATTTAATAAAATCTTACGAATGATTAAATAGCCATTAGAAAAAAAAATAGTTCTTGGTTGTATCACATATTGTCTATTTTATTATGTGATATACAATTTACCATGCTTACAATTCAAGTTGGAACTTAGCGTTATTCTTAAAATTAGGGGTTATCGTTTGTACACAATAAGAAAGCAAATATGAATGTGCGTGTTATATTTAAAAACAAATGGAATTAAAAATGTAATATATAAAATTCTCGTGTGGCGGTGTTTGTTACCAAACTCCTCCGAAATGAAATTTTGTGTACATATCGGATAGGTCTGAGAATCGGCCAACATCTATTTTTCATATCCTTAAAGGATAGGGGAGGGGAATTATTTTATTAATTAATTAATTTTTATATTATTCTGTTCAATCCACAGATCCGCAATAGGGTAGAAAGATGGCAATCGAATACAATTACGAGTATTGTAGTACGATATAATTTATGTTCGATTTATTTGATAGGTCTGAGAATCGCCATCATCTATTTCATAAACCCCAATTTTTTTTTTATTACTTTAATTGGCAATTCAACGTTTGCTGGGTCAGCTAACATTGCAAGTTGATAACTGCTTCAATTAGGCCTTCTTGGTAGGATTGACTACGTAAAATGTGTACAATGATAAACTCGTAATCCCCCTCACCGTAAACTATATTTTTCTTTATTATTAACGCCACACTATCAAAGTAAATATACACGACATTGTAGCACACGATTATTGTACACCATTTAAATGTATCCATAAAATTTATTAATTCACTTCCTGGTTTGGCAGTAATATATAATTCGGCATTTTGCGTCATAATTCAACACAAGGTTTCACTGAAATACAGTGGGATGCTTAGTGAGCGTGAGTGATATTTATTAAATAATCAAAAAATTCTCACATCTCGGATATTTTGGCAATTTTTGTATCTATTGTTTTTTAACAATAATATCCGAATACGTATTAGTAATTTTTTTTGACCTAAATGTTAAAGTTGTTAACGAATAGGAATTTCTAGGGTCTAATATTGTTCTATGCCCCAATATCAGCCTTTCCACGCCAAGTATTGCTAGGAATATGGTGGTATTGAACCAGCTATATATATCAATGTAAGGTATATGCGTGGTTGTTTTGAATTCTATGTAAAGGCATACTCCATATTTAGACGGTTATAACGAATCGCAATATCTTGGAATTGCAATTTCATCGAAATACTGAGTAATATTTTTTTAATGTGTCGGAGGATAAACAAGGGGACGGGTCACCGGATGGTAAGTGATCACCGCCGCCCACACTTTTGAAACACTAGAGGGACGACAGTAGTACAGGAGTAGTAGGTGTGTTGTATCGTTCTGCGAACACAAGGAATCACATTACGTACTATGGTTGTGTGTAGAGTAGCTTAAAAATTTGACTCACAATGAACGACAAAGTCCAAATGGTGAGGGTGAAATTTTGTAGCGTGTGGTGAGAGAGTGGAATTCGGCGGCAGGAATCAGTTCTTCGGAACACTCCTGGTGATAAATGCCGTTGAAGACGCACAATCAAGTACGGTTCCTACGTGAAACGATCGAGACTTTCATAGTGTAATGGATTCAGTTTTCAACAATAACCTATGCGAGACCTATAAACATTTTTATACACCTAAGTACAAGCATTAATACCACAATTTGAATCATAAAAGACAACATTGTAGAATTAAAACTATTTTGTGCTTTACAACAAGTCTTAAATTATGTCATTCTATATTGTATCGATTTATGTGTTCTATATACTCAAAATCGGCATGATTTAAAGAAATTTCATAGAATCTTCAAATTAGCCGAACAACCGATCACCTGTGAAGTTTAGTGGCAGTCTTATTAAACCAATTTTTAAGTAAAGATCGCTACTTTTCGTACTAATTATACTTACAATTTATATTGTACTCAATATAAAGTTTATTTATGTCATAAAAGTCCCGAATGAAGTAATTGTTTGTGTGTGTGTTCAATTCTAGCCAATGAAAACCCTTTATGTAGGTTGGTCTTACTTCTAACATCGGCTTATAATGCTACATTGACACAACGATCACTAAGTTAATCTCTTAGACAATCTGCTTCCATCTTTCGATATTCCTGCAACGATAATGTATTATCAATACGAAAACAATATGAGAGTGGAAATTTCCGTATTAAGCGTTCTTCACACAAATATGTCATCGTAACTTTTGCTGAACAAGCTCTACTTATGGTTATGGAAAACATTGAAATGAAAGGACACCGAAAACGCGAATTTCGGTCACGCATCGGCCTTCGTCGGGACCCGAAAAGAATAAAGACGGATTTGTTCGTACTTGGAGCCGCATAGCAACAGCGTCTACTGCTAGTCACGTGTGTTGCGACATGCGTCATCTACACAGAGCGTTCTGACAGAGGAACAGAACCGATATTAAATATGTTTGCGATTCCATTAAGGCATTTGTAGTTCGTTTTGTTTGTTTCAGAGCAATTTCAATGCTTCACACTCACAAGGTAACAATTTTATTTGTATAATTATTATTATTAAGCATCACTAGCAAAACCATTGACAAATAAAAGAAAGCACAGATTATGTTGCATGAATAAGTGCTAATTCTTTATTTACGCAAAGATCACATTAGAGCAGAAAATAATCTATCAGAATATATACCTCGAGTAGATACAATGAGAGATAGTGGATCAATCACTATTTTCTATGTTATTAACCATTAAAGTGACAGTGCCTGGAAAGATTTACACCTACATTTAAGTTAATATTGCAAGAGATAATCTGCTAATAGTTGCCCAATCCCGCTTGTAATAAAAGGCAAATATTAAACACACAAAGACTTGAAGACGGAAAGTTTTAAGAACATAGAAATAACGAAACGATCATCCCTAGAAATAGATTCTGCGATGCAGAACATGAATAGATACGATAAGTGTCATCGTTTCTCTGTGTAAACATTTACTCTTGCGCTATTGCCCAATAAAAATAGTTGCCACATTTAAAAATTCACAGCAGTCCCGTTGGCCTTGTAGTAGCTTCCTGTCCTTAATAATATAACAATATATACCATTCGCGACGCGTAGGGCCCTCGGAAATTTACATACATTTATTTATTACATTGTTAAATTATATTGACCAAGTATGTCAAGTGCTTCTTTGTTTGAAAAAATCTTTAGCGAACTCATACTTATTGATACTAGAAACTCGTGTCAGAAAAATGAATTATCAATACATTCATTTTGGCACATCGACAACTACAGTAAATAAATATTGAAGAACGTAATTTTTTTACACATTACTTTCTATACTATGATTACATTAAATTAAAACTATCTTTACGGGGAAGTGTACTAAGAATACTGGCAGCATTTCAGGGTTGGATAGCTAGGCTGATTGAAATAGCTGTCAGCAGTTGGGTTTCCAGTAGCCCTATTGGGGCGCGTAGGTAGTACATTGTACATTCTCTGCGCCTCTGGGTCCCACGCGCCAAGTGTCTCGACACCAAATGGTACAGAGATGTAAGACTCACTGAGACCGACATATTTGCGACAGTTGCAGTCTTCGGCAGTCGAATCAGCACCAACTGACGTAACTTTGACATGAGACGGGACAGAGTGTCGACGTGATTCGCGGCCCTCACCGGCGCCCTTTCCCGTGCCCTAGCCACCAGGGTCATTCCATCAGGTTAATTTTAGATTTTGTAATCTTAAATTAACGTGATTATGATTAGCGAGCACATCATATTACAAAATTTAAACATCTCAAAAAAAAATTTACAAAACTAATTACCTATGTAGGTACCTACTTAGGTAGTTAGTTCAATTTGTAGCTTCTATATGATTCAGATTCGTATTTAAATCGCATATTCCCTTCATTGTAATTTTAAGCACTCACTATTTCATTTGAAATTTATTTTCTCGAAATAAATCTTTAATTTTTGTAAATCTGATGAGCGGAAACGTTGTTGGAAAAATTTCGTTAAATATATTATGTTGCTGAACAATTCGAAGGATGAAGAGATAATTAAAAGATATATTTTTAACCGTGTTTAACTTTCTAACTCAATATTCTCACTCATAAAAAGGACACATTAGAACTATGAAAATAGAATAACGATAAAAAAATATTTACAAATTCAAATTCAATTATTTTATTCAAAATATATTTATTAATTCTAAGTACATACATAGAGGTTCTTTTATGGAAAAAGAAGACAAACAAGCAAAAATACGGGTCACCTGATGGCAAGTGATCACCGCAGCCCCATAAACGCTTGTAACACCAGAGGAATCACAAGAAAGTTGCCGACGCTATAAGGGGTGTTGACGGCAGAGGTGCCCTCCCTTTAAAGCTTCGAATAAACGTAGGTACCATCGACAAAATTCATTTGTGACCCACTTTGCTGATAACTCTTTTAAAATCATCAAAACAGGTTTGCACGAAAAAGATTTTATGACAATTTGAACTTATTCCAGAAAACGTTCCAAACCACAATCACGTGATACATATAAACGGACTGAAAAAAATAGCAGCCCTACTGTCACTCTTTAAATGACATCAGAACTTAGGTAGCCCAACCCACATGTATGAATACACTAATATTTATAAAACTTTAAATACGAATTCCTTAAAATGTGATGTTTGTGGCTTTTTCAGGAACTACATCCAATTGATGGACTGTGAGTGTCTAAAATGATAACAGTTATTTAGGAAATGTATGTTCAAGCGAATTTCGATCTACTTGGTGGTCACGATTAAATTTTGTCGTACTACATAGTAAGGTTCCGAAAACTGAAAACATATTGGTTTGTGGCGGGCGAGGGTAGAACCGGGGCACTGGAGGATAGAACCTGACTCCGTGGTGAGAGTCAACGGTTCAACCTATACAGCATAATGATATAACAACGACACAGACGGTTTCTTTAATTCAAATATTCTGATTTTATTTTCATTTAACTTGCCATCCTTTTACTCATAAAGTCGGAATAAAATTACGTTTATATTAAAAACAACACATACGACATGGTTACTTATTGCTTTAAATAGAATGACGGAATTAGTGTCCCACAAAAAAAAATCTGAATGCCAGTGCATCTGGAAGCCTATCGACCGATCATCTATGGCACCGTGGCCATAATGTGTCTGATATGAACGAACGAAAAATAACAGATAAACTACTTAAATAATTGAGAACATCCTATAAAGAACAAATCGACTGAACCCCATCTGATATGAATCTAAAAGGAAAAAAACTAGTTTCAAAGGTCGACCCACTTAGAGTGTTAGTCGTCCCTGAAACACACAAAAGCAGAAAGATAATTTACACAACGTGCCCTGACATCAATATTTATCGTGCTAACCTAATATAATGATAGTTAGCGTCCCCTATGTCATAAAGCAATAAAAATGGACACACTGTATACAGATAAGATCGACCATGGGGTATCCAGAGCTATAAGATAGATAACGTCTAATATATTCTTGTCGCTTGCGAATCCGTAAGGCCAATGAACGGGATAAGGCAAGTTGCTAGGTGTGAATGACAAGTCTTCATTCATGATTGATGCCATGTAAGGGAGGCCTAATTCTGCTTAGTAATGCAGATAAGATATAAGAGCACAGTATATTTACAGAATCGTGTGTGTTATAAAAATGTTTCAAATATTTAATTATGCAAATATGGATCCTATTACGTGCCTCTATATAATACAGTTTCATCAAAAATACAGTTGGGAAATTATAATATACCTAATAAAAATACCCAAGACTTGGCCTAAAGGTCTAGATACCAAGCCATAAACTCCAAAAAAAAAAAAAATATGCAAATATGCTGTCTCATTGTCAAGATGATATTTAGTTGTTGATGAAGCCAAAATCAATCTGCTAAATAGTGATTGAGAAAACATGGGAATTATGAACAACAAACTTGAATCGACAGCAAAATTTACCAGACTAATTAATACCCAATTATAATTACATATGTATATATAGTAGCTGACCTGACACACGTTGTTCTGTTCACAAAAAACTCTCGCGGGTGGAATTTCCTAAAATACGTTCTGACCTCTGCTCGGTGAAAGGAATATTCCTACCAAATTTCAAGTCTCTACGCCTTATGGTTCCAGATATATCGTGATGAGGCAATAAATTGGTGGAAATCTCTTATATATAATAAGATACATAATAGCTTTAAGGGTAAATGTATACACTTCTATAACAAAGTCCCAGCCACTGTTCAGGCATTATCTATAAATAAATTTAAATGTTTTATAAAAAAATGGCTCTGTCGTAAATCCTATTGCTCCACTGCTGAATATCTAAATGATCGGACAGCCTGGGACTAGATTGTGATTATTTTATAGCGATAGAAATGACTGTACAATATTGTATATTTTTATTGAAAAGAGCGCAAAAAAAGAATGCTGGGAGAGTTTCTTGCGCCGCTCCTTCTCTCTCAGAGCGCCATTTGTTTCCGAAGCGGCAGTAGTATCTAGTAGTTATAAGAAATGACATCAAAAAGAATTCTAAAGGAATCAATTTTGAGAAAATAAATGCCTTTTATGCCTTTTAAATATATATATATATATATATATATATATATATATATATGATTATGTAAATATTGCTTATGTATATAAAACACATTAAAATAGTATGGTAGCCAGGATGGATATTTCATTTCTGTTGTGTAATCTAAACACAGACCGTTTTATTATGTTCAAGGGATAATACTAGAACCGATGACAAGGGCTTCACAAGACAGTCAATCTTACCATAAATTAATACTGTCCACACCTAGCACGCACCAATATACATTAAATATAGACGCTTTCGTCGCGAGCGAAACCACAGCACAAAACCCATTGAACCATTAATTTGTACAAAGCTCTGCATAGCAACACTGCTTAAAATCACCAGCGGTATTGCCAAACGCAATAAATAAAGAATTTCTTTATTATCTCGCCTCAATGTTTCCACGCGAAACAATCTTATATTCGGGTTAATCGCTACCTCGTTAGACTTTTATTTCATTCATAAAATATAGAATTCCTCATTAATATAATCGTGTTGTCTAAACATATTGTTTTGAAAGTGTAATAATACTCGCATAAATTTAAAGTAAGCTATTTATGAAACCTTGTAATAATATTGCGAAAGGCCATAAAAATAGAAAAGTCTGGCGTCTTCGCGGGCACCCTCCGGTACGCGAATTTACAAAGGCTATCTATATATACTATTTGAGCCATGAGTTAGACTCTAATAGATGAGCTTTTGTTTATGCATATAACTCGACAATATCTATTTTATCTCAGAAAAAAAATTTACTCAAAATGATAAGCTTTCTGTCTTGATATTTTCAAAGAAAATACACGGACAAAATCTAATACAATATAATACTTATTCACTGAGATATATGAGGTTTTGTCGCGATATATTTAAACGTTACGTACGTTCAAAATCTAGAACCGAATCGGCCCTTGTTCAATAGTTGGTCCCAAAAACAAATTTAAGACTTAATCAAAACGCACAAGCCGAGCGTAGCGTGCCGCGTCAGCGGCCGGCGACTGCCAGGGCCTGGGCCCTTGTTCACTAAAAGATTCGATGCTCATTTCACATATTTTTGGGGACCAACGACGTAACGATCAGAGGTAATTTCTACATGGAAACTAACGACCGGTAAATACCGGTACGAAATTGAAGAGCATTTGTAGCTGCAATTTAAGAATGAATTTTTGTAACAAAGTCTACGTCTACGCGATTTAGGTCAATTTCTATACTATAATAGAATAGGATTTCGTCAAAGTTATTGGCAAACAAAAGCTAAGCCAGTTCAGTTTGCACTTTCACACTTATGTTATTATAGCTTTGTAAATACGCCTCCCGTAGCTACAACGATTCATCTCATACAGAACTTTTGAAGAAGAATACTTATGAAATACTTACCACGTAAAAAATTGAATGAATCTCAAAAATATATTGCAGTAAACGCTTGATCGGTTGCTGAAAATTCTAAAATTTATATTATATGTTTGTGTGCGTATTTTGAGGAATTCCAAGACTTATTCGTGGATTCCGAGGATTTTTACTTATTTTTTTTATGAAAATAAGGGACGAGACGAGCAGGACGTTCAGCTGATGGTAATTGATACACCTTGCCCATTACAATGCAGTGCCACTTAAGATTATTGAAAAACCCAAAAATTCTGAGCGGCACTACAACTACGCTCGTCATATTGAGACATAATATTGTAAAGTCACATTTGCCCAGTAATTTCACTAGTTACGGCGCCCTTCAGACCGAAACACAGTAATGCTTACACGTAACTGTTTCAAGGCAGAAATAGGCGCCGTTTTGGTACCCAAAATCTAGCCGGCTTTCGGTGCAAAGGTGCCTCCCACTGGTAAACTTTATTTGTGACTGACACAAACAGTAGTGAGCTATCAGTCATATCAGTTTTGATATGTACATTGTAGGAATTGAATAAGACTAAGCTCAAGTAAAATAAACTTTATTAAAAAAGGCTTAAAATAAGCGCTTTTAAATCCTCACTATAAATATTTATTTTAAATTACTGAATCTACCAAATGAGACTTAACATTTTATGTCTCAAAGTGACGAGCGCAATTGTAGTGCAGCTCAGAATTTTTGGGTTTTCCAAGAATCCTGAGCGGCACTGCATTGTAATGGGTAGGGCGTATCAATTACCATCAGCTGAACGTCCTGCTCGTCTCGTCCCTTATTTTCATTAAAAATAAATGTTCGGAAAAAATAGAGCTCGTGAGAACACATATCAATCGATAGAGTATTTTACAATGGTTGTAATATATAAAACAAATAATTTTGTAAGGTGCTGCATCCAATATATGAATCGTGTTCAAAGTTAAAAACGTTTTAAATATCAAATATTTCATAAAAGTAAAAAAGAACTTTTATAAATGTATCAACATTTCGAGCTTGAATTTATTGATTGTGTACATGGAGGATGCTTCGTGAACATGATGGTCGTGATTACTGTCATAATTAGTAATCGCATCCAACAAATACAATGTTAATTAACATAACTATAACAGGTCGAGCTGGCACCACAAGCAGCACCCGTTCACGAGTTGACGGTTCGCATAAAATCGGCTCAAGTCGACGTAAAGGAGTGCGCGATCAGCCAGAGTAATTTATACACAATTATTATAATTGTAATATTTACAAAATATATAAATATATTGAGAACAAAAAAATAGTATATTACGCACCTAGGAAGAAAAGTAGGTCACTTTCACCAGCGGAATATTGACAATTGACAATCGCGGGTGGCAATGTCCTACTTATCTCACGTGGTGCATATACGAATTTTTTCACAGCTGGATGAAAAGCTCGCTTTTAGTCTCTGGTACAAAAGGACTAAAGTCGTCTTGCCGGGAGAGAATCGGCCACTTTTGCCCTCGTACCAGGAACTAAAAGACAGCCTTTTATTGAGGTGGGAAAAAATATAATTAATCTTATTAAAATGCCACGCGATCACCTCATTCCCAAGGTAATATAAAATATAATAGTATAATAGCGCTGTGTTGGCGAAAAATCTGCGATATATTTTTCCTTTTGTATTAGAGCATTGAACGTTTAAGCGAACGGAGACGCCATTTACAGGTATGTATGCGCTGACTGGAATTTATATAGTAGTTTATTTTAATATTAAATATAATAAAAACTAGTTGCTCTACAAGGCAACTTTTTTTCATCTAATCGAAATAGCAAATAAACTACAAATTACAGATTACAATATAAAGCATTCACATGGTGATCTAACAAAAATATAGTCATATAAATACGCTACCCTTATCATATTAAAACGATTAGGTATACAATACTAATTAATCTAGAGGAGAATTTTATAATGTAGCTGTATATATTCCTGAATTAACACGATACTTTCCGGTTGCCAAGAGTTTAGGTTCACTGTTTGTGTTTAACATTTAAACATATGACAGCAACTTGACATAATATTATGTGGGTTTTTATAACAGCTGCATTTTCGACGATTCTTACATACTTCACTTCTTTTGCCTCCACTGCCTAATAATGAATAATATCCGTGTTACTGTAGCGCGTCTCACGTCCTTGCCGTAGACAGGATAACCGACTTCTTCGGGATCATCATCTCGTGTTGCGGTATTCTTTCTGTCGAAAAAATACCTTCCTTTCTTCGTTGTCCGGGCTCATGAACTGCTCCATTTTCGAGCATTGGACTTGCCTCATCATCAGCCATAAATCGCAAATAAATGACGATGTTTTCTGACAGATATAAGCTTAAGAATGTATTCTACTCATTGTATACTATTTTATTTATTGTTATTACTAAATATGCTGATATGAGATTTTATGCCTGAAATAAAGATTTATTATTATTATGGGCCCTTCCGTCACGGCCTACATACCTTAACGTATTTGCGACGTCCCGAAAAAAACGTTACTTGTATGAGCATTATAACATTATCATACAGACTTACGATCTGTTGTGTCAACATTTCCTCCCTAAGTTATCCAACTTTAACTTTTACAGTTATTGTTCAGTCTACTCTATGTGAATTCCTATATGGCACAAAGCCCTTATAAAGTGACATAAGGTTAGAAAATATACAGTCAACAAAATATTTCAGTAGGTTTAAATGTAACAGCAAATCTGACAGATTCTTCATTTTGTTTTTCACGTGCCGTCTGCTCGATGTTAAATAGTTTATGTATCAGGAAGGCGCGGCCCGGTGACCGATATAAACGCGATGGCGTGAGATGATCACAGATTACGTCTGCCCTTGAACTAGCCGAGACGTAGATACCGGCGGCGGTGTGACAGGGCGCAGGCGCCGTCCTACTGCCAAATGTTTCCGACACTTCGTGGTTCCGTCGGTATTACCTATTTACAGTTTGACTAGTGACTATAGACACCCATAGGTCATGTACTGTCATTCAGGGTTATACTATCCATAAGGTGAACCGATTCTCCATTAGCTCTCATTGATATAATTAAAAAAAAATGGCAGTTGTAGAGACTGCTGATTGAAGTGAAAACTTACAACTTAAAGTACTAAAAATTTAAATTTCACATTGCTTAAAAACAATTAAATTATTAATTTCAATTTATTTTTTAAATTTATATTCAGTAATATAAAAATCAAGGCAAGTGTGTGTGGGCAAGCCGGTCGCGGGAGACCTCGTAGAACATTCGTCGATCAAATTGGGGACGTTTTGAGAAAAGGAGAGGTCCGAAGCACCCGCAACCGGCGAGCATGTATGAAAAGAGTAATGAATGTAGAGGAAGCGCGTGAGGTTTGTAAGGATAGAAGCAAATGGCATTCTATTGTCTCTGCCTACCCCGACGGGAACAAGGCGTGAGTATGTGTGTGTGTGTGTAATATAAAAATCAAACAAATTACAATAATGCACAATACGTCAGCTGTATAGCAATAGCTACTTACATATATACTGCTATAAGCATTTCGGTGACGCGAACTCACGACAATTCACCCATCCAAAAAGTGTCGTAAATATATATCTGTATGTATATATTGTTCTGAATATATTATGTGCGCCAGTTTTGAGCATGTCGGTGACGCCAACCCAAAAGATATTCCCCTACCAAAAAGTGCCCAACGCGGCTAAAAAAGTTTTCACTTCAAAAACGGTGTAACATCATAAGACAGAAAGTAAAACTTCATCAAGGCGAGGTAATTACTAGGAAATACAACTATGATCACCGAGTGAATTTAACCCGACCGAGCATTACATTGCCGAGCGTGACGGTCTTATCTTAATCACATTTTACCATTCAACCACAAAATAAGGTGCTTCCAAATAATGTACTGCAGATTTCTATCGCTCGCTCTCCGCTTCATCAAATATTTCGAGCATTTTCATAGTGTAGTATTATATAAGATATAAGATTGGACAATGTTAGGCAAAGTTAGCATACGACGCAGACGCTAGTGGAGACGCGCGTTACGAAGGGTAGGAAAACTATATAGAAACGAGTTTTATCTCAATCACTCATAGCCTATACCCTGACGGACTTAAAAATGAACTTGGCATAAAATTATACCTGAGTATAAACCAAGAATATGCTAAATATTGACTATATAGCTGACGACACTGTCAATACAATGATAATTCTGAAGTTTTCCGAATGTCAAGCAGCCTTGCAAATAAACGCGGGAAACGTTATACGTCCGAATAAACCAATCATAATGGAAATATCTATTTGTAAACATATTGGGTATTCTTGGTTTATTCTCAGGTATAACTTTAAAGCGAGTTTATTAATTCTAAGGCCGTATATATACATTTATAGCTGTCTCTTTTTCGTTATACGTTATCGTTTGATAAAATTCAAATCACACTGTCCTAAAACTAGTTTCACTTCAAAATGTGATCACGCTCGACTACCACAGTTTATTTTAAATTCGAGTAAAATTTGTGAAGAGTGTTAGTACTTAATAATGGAATTTAGTTGAATAGAATGTAGGCAAATAGTGTTTACTGGATTATAGCCAACTTATTAGGCATGTAATTATTTTAGTACCTATTATGTCTCTGTCTGATTTTTATACTACATTTCATCATAAGTGTTTATGTAACCAAACTGCGTTTATACAAATTCGATTTGTAACCAAAATTTATGACCGATGCGGGACTCGAACCCGTCCGACCGCTTTTTCCATGTGAGTCACAGTCTGAATCGGGTTCTACATTCATCATACGTTGCCTGAAATAATAATAATATTGACACACATTTTACACAATTATCTTGCCCCAAGTTAAGCATATATAGCCTGTGTTATGGGTTACAAAACAATGATATATTTAATACAATATACTTACTTAAACATACATAAATTCATATAAACATACATAAATACATTTAAACATCCATGACTCGGAAACAAACATCCATATTCATCATATAAATGCTTGCACCTACCGGGATTCGAACCCGGGACCTCTAGCTTAGTAGGTAGGATCGCTAACCACTCGGCTATACAGGTCGTCAATGAAATGAATTAATGTTTTACATTGCTGCTTATTGACCCAGAATATTTAAAAAATGGAGTAAATGCGGCAATGTATAGATATAGCAGTTGAAGCTTATTATGGTGTAATTTGTGGCATGTTCCATATTTCAGCTTTGTTTTTATAGGATTTGATTACAGAACGTCATTGGCGCCAGCTGTCAGTAAAATACTTCTTACTTTGTATCATTCACTCGCTAGACACTCATACAGATAACCAGTAATATACTCACAGTATTTGAATGTACTGTAAAGTTTTTCTTCCGAAATTAATTCACTTTCATTGCATTTCAGTTGTAACGCATTTTAATAGCTCTCAATTTGTTTCAGGAACGCTCTGTAATAATTTTTGGATAATTTCTAACAGTGTTTGTAAATAAAAAAAAACAACGAAAAACAGTAAATAAGTAAACAATATGGAAACTTATGCCGTACTCGATTTTATTGTTTCAGACATAAGGTCGAGATTACATTACACTGGTGCCTATAGAATTTAGTGACTCGCGAAACTTCTTGTCAAATATGCATATTTTTTTCGTTTTAAGTTCAAATTGTTTGCGCCCAAAATTCTCAAAGTAAAACAATACTATAGTCGATGTTATTTTCAAAAATCTCTTTCAATCTTAGGTATCTTTATTAAGTCTAAATAAAGGGAACGAATAAAAGAAAAATCAAACACGAGCTTAACAAAATTAAACTATTCCCTATTCATGATACAATAGATATATTCAAACTAGTTTTATAAGATGGCCACACTCAATTCTATCGAAGAACAGGTGGCTTCATATAAATAACTCGACGATAATTTAACATTTTATACAAATTGCCCACCTCTAACAGTGTCATGGCGTTGTTAAATGTATAATAAATAACTATAGTGTATATAACTTCCTAGTTGGTCGATCATCTATGCTAATAAATTGTGTTTGGAAATATTTAGACGGAGCGATATCGTGTTTAACACTTTTTATTGAATGAAGACGATGAAGCATGAATGTGGCATGCAAATGATAACACCGTGGATGAACGAGATCACAATATACGAAAACAATTAGGAATAAAAAGGATGAAAACAATATTTTGTTTTTGTCAGACTTTCTGTTTTGTTTTTTGGTTCCACCCTACTTTCAACCAACATGTCGAGTGTAAACGTAATTCATTTGTTGGTTACACTTACACTTACTCAAGTAAGTGTTAAAGTTAGATGGTAATTGAATGCTGCGTATAAGTCATCTTAAGAAACATGCATAGATATTGAGAGATATAGTCAAAATAATATTAATATATATATTAATATTATAAGTTTCAAAAGATTAATAGAGTAAGAGCAGTAGCATTTTAATACGCGATAAATAATTCCACAACATTAGAAATAATGTGTTAAAAATATATATTATTATCAACATACTAATATATTATTCAATCAACTATTGCTAAGTCCAAATTTCAAGTTCTACAGCTTCTAGCTTTTTATTTTGTCCGGATTATAGGGTTGTTTGTCCCTTTTCGGCAAATACAAACCTCTCTCTCGCACAAGTTCGCCGTAGTTGTAATTCAAAATTAGAAGCATTTTTAATTAATTACAAACGTAATACAATTTTCTAAACAAAAATACCAAAACTATGTCATGTTAAAGAGTATTGGTAAACAATTAATAATTTTTCATACAATTTTTACCTAAATTAAATGATTATCATGGCTCCAACTGTAACAGTTAGGGGTTGGTGATTGTTTTTCGCAATGTCAATTAAAGATGAAAAGTAAAGACACAAAAAAAATTTTCGTCTCATATTCGGTACACATAATATAATTATTTTTTGTAAAAATAAAAGCTTGATATAAACCGTTAAGAAATGGCTTCAATTAGTTCTAATTTGGCCATTTCTCGGGATAGCGGCCTTAATCCTTTGTTCTAGTTTTGAGTGATCACAAACATGGCATTAACAATATATACCTCTATGATATATGCTATACTATATATGTACAGCAAGTCGACCACAGCCGACAAGCTACCGCCTGTGGTCGCGTGCTATGCTATTAAAGATAGCGTAAGGTATGTATTATAGTGGAGTCTGTGACGGGCCAAAAGGTTATATGACATTAACTGCAGTAAAGTTAGAATCTAGAATAATAAGCAGTGCTTTATTGAAATACAGACTCTTCATAATACAAGAAATCTCCACTCTCTCTCTCTAATAAAAGTCAAATTCAAATATGGAGTAAAATACGGAAAACTCTGTCTTGTTTACTCAAAAGCAACTTACTAACTTGATATGATAATGTCAAACTCGATATTTAAATAATGATTCGTTGGCCCTTCTTATGCATTAATAAATAATTTATTTATTGCCATATCATAGTGAAGCAATTCTGGCAAACCTAACTTTACTTCGGTACAAAAAGGTTCGAGGAGTGACAAGAGCTGTGTGTTCCGGTTCAGCCCGTTAAGTTTAAAAAAAAATTTAAGAGATGCGTTTTTGTATCACATTTAGGCGAGCACTTCTACTACATATTATATATAAAGACTTTGATTATAAATTATTTCATTTATATAATATCAACAATTGACGGAGTTTTTTTGGTTATTTAGCAAACCTCTAATCTAAATTTTAAACTATTCATTCTATTTTAGTTACCACAAGGCCCAAACCTATTGTTTAAATTTTAGAGTACATTTTAATTTTATATATTAATTGTAAATGTTATTACTTCCTGAATATAATGTCACAAAAAATATTTCGTACTTCGCCTTGCTGTAGTTTTCATTTATGGATAATGTTATTCAGAATAGGCCGTTTATGTTTTATATAATTTATATGTCTCTATCTAGAGTCTAGACTCTAGATAGAGCCTCTTGCTGCTAGACAACCGATGAAAACAGGCCAGGTTTATTACTTTAGTGTGCGTGCATTGCTCAAAATAGAAGTTAACTGTCAACGTTTTTTCGATGTTTTCACAGCTGTTACAGTCTATCTAGACATATAAATAATCAAAGATTTTTTTTATTAATTCTCATAAGAACCAGCACTTGACTCGATGATTTTTCAGATAGCTTTGACAATTCAACCTTACGTTTAGGCCGTAAGGTTTAATTTGCTGTAAGACATACATAAGTAATTAAAATATGTCATATAATATATTGAGGTCAGCTTTAAGCGCAAATTTTGTACGGAATTGTGTATCTTGGGTTTATATAGACCGAGCAGAACATGGTCAACCAGGTACTATTATATATGATTGATAATGTAATACAAATATATAATTTCACAATCGTTAAGCTAGAGGTTCTTCCGTTATTTTTCTAAGATCCTCAAAGTTCTGTTCGTCGTAACGTAACGTTTGATGTAACGTCAAAACGTCAGCAGCGACCCCTTTTAAGCCCATTTAATTTAACTTTGGATCTTTTGACTCACACTTATTAATTCAAATATGTAACAGTTTGCGAAAGTCGCAACGAACTCTATCTTTAAAAATATTTAGAGTTTCCTACACGACTACAAGGGGGATCTCTAGAAGTCGACCTACATTCGCCGCCAAAAACTGGCAAATTTATCGTTCGTTTATTTCTGCGCCTACCGCCTGCGTCAGTGATTCATCGTGCCTAGTCTGTATCACTGAGGCACGTGTTTCCAATGTTATTGAACACTTGAAAATGCTCTATCAGTTGTGTCGGAAAACATGGAAGTCAAATTTTTGTTAGAAAAGTATAGTTAATTTGTTGTCCATTACGTATATCTGTAATGCATGTCTGACGGAGAAAATAAATAATAAAACAACAAGATCTCAATTTCAAATAAAAAGCCCTAGAATTTCAAATTAAAGTCTAGTTAATTTCATCCAAATTGTTAGAGCCGATTCCAAGATTCATAAATGTATATATATATATAAAGCTTGTTTGAATGTAAAGACGATAGATAATGAATCGTATTCGCGTGTGGGTCTTGAAACTCACGCGCCGACATAAAATTGGAATGCGATAAAAAGGTACATAAACTATAGTTCTGAAACGTGTTATATTCTTTAGTGAACCACGTCAGTTTCTGAGCGACGGACGTCATTCTAGTCACAACATTGGATCGTTTACTTTATTGCCCAATTAGAATATATTTTGGTAATTTGTGTGCACATAGCGTACACATTTATATAATTCATGTAACAATCGGAGCAATAAATTTTGTATGTTATAAATGTGGGTATTGTTGAGTACCTGAACTTCTTACTTAATATTTACTTACTGGCCGTCACCACGAATAGAATGATATACTTAGCTATATACTTTTCACCAGTGGGAGGCTCCTTTACACAGTATGCCCGCTAGATTATGGGTACCACAACGGCGCCTATTTCTGCCGCGAGTCAGTGTAAGCATTATTGTGTTTCGGTGTGAAGGGCGTCGTAGCTAGTTAAATTACTGGGCAAATGAGACTTGACATCTTATGTCTCAATGTGACGAGCGCAATTGTATTACCACTCAGAATTTTTGTGTTTTTCAAGAATCTCGAGCGGCACTGCATTAGAATTGGGCAAGGCGTATCAATTACCATCAACTGAACGTCCTGCCTGTCTCATCACTTATTTTCTTAAAAAAATATAAGTATTTTTTTAAGAAAAGAGTCCAGAGTCAGGCCAGAGTCGTAAGGAAAGTTGGGGGAAAAAAGCGAAAGTTCAGGGTATGGAGAAAACATAGGATAATTTTCAAACCCCTAAAGTACTGGTTATGAAAGCTCTAACTAAAATGAACATATAACATTAAATGTGGATAGGCATAGATGATAGTGAACCTAAATCAAATTAATATTCATTTATTGGTGTAGGTCGACCCTTTTAGTTACAAATTATTCCAAGTACCCCGCTTCGGAAAAGTAGAGTTACACCTGCTCTAAGAAGAAATAGAAAGACACTAATACAACACAAGTACAGGTCAGACACATTCGAATAATGGTATTAAATACAGAATACACGGAGCAAACTAGAAAACGCATCAACCTGTTAAATGATTATCAATCTTAAAGAGCTCTAGGGTTCAAGAAGTTGAATGTCCCTTTTTTATGGAAGAAGAGGATAGAAAAGCATACAAACGGGTCACCTGATGGTTTGTGATTACTGCGGCCCATACACTCTGCGACAGAGGAAGCACAAGTGCGTTGCCGACAAAATGTATTAAATTTACTTCTCAACGTGGAGCGTTAGTAACGTGGAATAGACGGTCTTCTTAGGTCATCATCATCATCATTTTAGCCGGAAGACGTCCACTGTTGGACAAAGGCATCATCCATCGCCATGACGATCGGTCCTGCGCTGCCCGCATCCAACCTATTCCGGCGATCTTGACCAGAACGTCGGTCCATCTTGTGGGGGGCCTACGAACACTACGCCTTCCGGTACGTGATCGCCATTAGAGGACCTTACTTCCCCAACGGCCATCTATAAACGGACCGTTAGGTCCGCCGAGCTATGTGCCCTGCCCACTGCCACTTCAGTTTCACAATAATTTGGGTTATGTCGGTGACGTTGGTTCTCCTACTGATCTCCTCATTTCTAATTCGATCTCCGATCAGGGAAACTCCGAGCATAGCCCTCTTCATTGCCCGCTGAGCAACAAAGAGCTTCCGCCTACGGCCCATAGTTAGTGACCACGTCTGCGTTCCGTATGCAATCACTGGCAACACACATTGGTTAAAAACCTGCATCTTCAGACACTGTGGTATTCTTAGTATGTGGTACTTCTTAGGCATAACTGTTGATTCTAATCGGGGATCGTACATTGGTTAATTTGTAACAAAACTTAGGTCTGCAGCTGACAGCATATGCCGTAAAAAATACCGATAGATTTACCACTATAATAGCGCAAGGATGGTTTTTTTTAGTTACTTTCATAGTGTTAAGACCTAAGATATTCTACTCCGGGGAAATACTGCTGAAATAAGCACCATATTTGTGCTGCAGAAGCGGGCTTCGTGCTATTTACCAACTCGGCCCTAGAGTAACAGAGATAAGTTTAAAGAAATATATGTATTTATTAACTCTGGCATCCCAATACATAATTGACAATCTTTTATAAAATAATAAAAAACATCGGTTCATCAATAAAAGTGACGTTCACAAAATAAATACAAGAAATAAAAATAAGGGATGGGAAGATCAAGACGTTCAGCTTATGGTAATTGCGCCCCGCTCATTACATTGCAGTGTCGCTCGGGATTCTTGAAAAATCCAAAAACTCTGAGCGGCGCTTTAATTGTACTCGTCACCTTGAGACAAAAGATGTTAAGTCTGATTTGTTCCCTATAATTTCGCTAGCTACGGCGTCCTTTACACTGAAACACAATAATCGTGTGCAAAGTACCCTACCTCTGGTAAATGCCCTAAATCACCTGTTAAGACACCGTTAGGTCTGGGACTTCCCTATTCTTTTTATGCCCCGGGGAAGCACAGGGTTTCATAGTATCCGCTTTTACAACTAACTTCGCAGTAATATCCAGGATCTAATCATATCTAAATTGTACAAGTTATCAATAAAAAAATTGTATTACAAAATATCTGATTGTCTGGACGACAAAAAACAGCCTTGATATCAAAGCTGCTCAACTTAAGTTAGCTTAAAATAAGTCATTTATAAATTATAAATGACGATATTAAAAATATGTGTAAAATAAACTTATTAAGTCACTAGCCTAATTTAATACATGTAACTGTGCTATTTTTGTGGCCTGCTTACAGAATAAAGATTCAAATTTGACTTTTTAAGTGCCCAATAAACTTGCATTCGGAAACCCGAAAACACATTGGCCCTATGACGCTGCCTTTCGGAAATTTGTAGCTGAAAGCTGATTCTACAGAATGACTGTGCAAGGCAAGAAATTTCTGTGGATCGTTGGGTTTGTTTAACTCTAGACCTCATCGTCGTGGAAGGCACATGAACATTCCCGGCCTTTTGGTTAGGTATACTCGCTTATATTTTTATTGAAGGTGTCCACGTCGCACCGTCCTGAAAACATCGCAAGAATGTTGATTCCATAGTTTGGTTGTACGTTAGAAGAAAATACTTTGAAGAAACCCTTGGTGACAATAATATTTATGTTTGTGGCATGCGCCGTTGCGATGGTAGAATTCGTCGGCAGGATTCAGGTCAAACAGAGTATGGCTTGCACTACGCTGACGGAGCGATATCTTCAACACCAAATAAAATATATAAAAACGAAGACATTACAATACAAGCAGGAAGCAACAAATACGTAAAAAAGTATTTATTTTGACACAACTGACCTACATACTAGCACAGAGACGCGAATGTATCGTTACTCGCTGAAGGTAACAGTGTGGGTATACATGTGTAACGATTTATAACTACCGCTGTTGAATCGTTACCCGTTAGTTTACTGCAGGCTAAATTCGGTTGGACATTGAATTTGTTTGGGTTATAAATGTTTTGTAACAATCTGCGGGCAAGATCAACAAGATTCGTTTGGTAGTGGTTATTTTAGATTTTTTATACAGGTAGAATTATTTTCTGGCACTGCTCTTTGAATATGGAAAGCAGAGTAAGTCCTTTATCGACTGCCATGATTTAATGGATTTCACGCCAAATTTTTACGCAGGAAATTTTCTCTGATATTATATCCCCCCCAGTTATATTAATTTATGGCACTTTAGACGTTTTCGTGGAATACATAATCTCATCAGGGAAAAGGGTGGAAGCGACATGTTAACAAAAGTTTATAGACCTTCCTATTCAGGGCATCAGATTCGAATTGAGTCAACCTTATTATGCCGAAAGTGCATGTATTTATACACATTTGTTCATAGCACGTGCTTTGTTATCACTAGATAAAAGGTTTTTTAATACTTTAATCGCATCGTCGCAAACCGTTTATTGTCTATACATATAATAGCCGAGACACTTCGACATACCAAGGTACTTTTGTATTTGTAGGTTTCGTCTCACCAAGTGATTTGAGGAATAACGTCCCTGAAAAAACTAAATATTCGCTATTTACAACTGTACCTCTGCGTACATGTATGGTCGAACATTTATCTACACCAAATACATTAACGTGACATTCATATATAGGCTGAAAATGAGCTTCTCTTTATTTAAATTTAAAATACTCCTGAAATTTTCATAAGTTTTTCGAGAGAATTCTACAAGGACAAAGAAGGGGTTATAGAGACTGCCACTAGAGTATGAAAACTTAGAAATTTTAGTTTAAAAATTTTAAATTTCATAATGTTTATAAACAATTTAATTATTAATAACAATTTATTTTTATAATTACTTATTCTAAATAATAAAGGGTGGAATAAAATAGTTAGTAGTGAATGATTAATATCAAACAAACAAAACACTATTTCAACAATGCACAGTATATGTACACATTGAAATTTTCACTAAATCCATCCAAGTTTCACTTATCAGAATATATACACTGTTAATGTTGCACAATACGGCAGCTGTATAGCTACAGATATACTGCTATAAGTATTTCGGTGACGCGAACTCACGAGACCAATTAAAAAAGGCGTAACTATATATATTTATTTATCGCGAGTCATGAGGATGTCGGTGACGCGAACCCATAAGGCTTTCCTCTACCAAAAAGTACCCAAAGCGGCTAAAGACGTTTTCACTTCAATAAAACGAGCATCCATAATAAAACCTTCCATTATGTATATCATAAATTAATTAAAACAGCTACAACATCATCCAGGCAACTTTTCGAAATTAAATTTTCTCACGACAATATAGCCCCTCGATAGAAGGCCTCACAGACCACTTGTGGTCACGCAGCGAGACTTCCCAATCAAGATAATTTTCGGCAGGTTTATAAACAGTTTCACCTGTTTAATTACGAGCTTTGTGCTATGATCGCTAGGCTTTATTACGGATACACAATTTAAAAATGCTAACTAGGATAGCATAAAGTAGTAGTGATCTTATCGACTGCATCCGTATAAACAGGAATAATTAACAATTATTTGGAGGAAGTATGGAGATATGAATATTGAAGGGAACGGTTTTTGGACTTATAATTACTTCTTACGGCACGATTGGGAAAAAATAAAAAAAGACGACACACCGACATGAATTTACGATACTGAGATTTAAGTCGATCAGTCTCCCTCTAGCATAGAATGAAGTGATATCTATTTTTAAGACTTATTTATTTATATAGCTAGTGGTTCCGTTCGTGGATTCCATGAATTTTTACTTGTTTTTTTTTTTATGATAATAAGGGACGAGACGAGCAGGACGTTCAGCTGATTCTAATTGATACGCCCTGCCCATTACAATTCAGTGCCGCTGTGGCACTTTTAATAAACCCATAAATTTAGAGTGGCACTACAACTGCACTCGTCACCTGGAGACATAAGATGCTAAGTCTCATTTGCCCAATAATTTCACTAGCTACGGCGCCCTTCAGACCGAAACACAGTAGTTCTAACACATTACTGCTTCACGGCAGAAACAGGCGCCATTGTGGTACCCATAATCTAGTACTACTAAGGTTTACAGAGATTTTGAGAGGATTCCTCTGGCGTAACAAGAGAATCGGGCGGCAATCAATGAATCGCAAAACTAACGAAATTTATTTGTCATATTGCATAAAATTCCCTTGCATAAAACTCACACTTAAATCATTTCACTCTTTTTATTTCAGCCAAGCAAACGTGTAATATGAACCTATATACCATAATGAGCGATGTTAAATTCCTTGTAATTACAGCAGTTGGTCGTGTGGAATATGAAAGCGACTATGATCGAGACGTGCGTTGGTGACCGGTGTGATTCTATTATTACTAAAGCACCATTTACACTAGAGACTTTATTAATTATTTGGCTTCTGATGTCAATATGTGAACTTAAAACAGACGAGAACGTATGCATCAATCGGGTAACATTCGCTTGTAGGTGTTGGAATGCCGGGTAGATTATGGGTACCACAACGGCGCCTTTTTCTGCCGTGAAACAGTAATGTGTGGGCATTCTCATGATTCGGTCTGAAACTAGTGAAATGACTGGGCAAAGGAGACCTAACATCTTATGACACAAGGTGACGAGCGCAATTAGTCCCGCTCAGAATTTTAGTGTTTCTCAAGAATCCTGAGCGGCACTGCATTGTAACGGGCAGGGTGTATCAAATACCATCAGATAAACGTCCTGCTCGAGTCATCCCTTACTTTCACAAAAAAAATATCTTGTAGATACGATGGTGAAACACTCGTGGTGTAAATTTGAATTACGATCTGTAGCAGCTCGGTTTTTAACGAATATTGAATACATCAACACAACTTACTTGTTGACACAATAAATATACCAGTTTTTAATAATCAATCATAGTTAATCTAACATGATTTCCAATAACACATGGACAGCGTATAATTTAATTAACATCAAATTGAGGAATGGTTTCGGGAATACATACAGACAAAGCTACACTAGTGCGGACACATTATATAAGCGACAGATTCTCCGCTTAGTGTGAACGAGGCATAAATCGATCAGAAGTAATGAATGAGTGGAGCACGACAACGAACTCTTCGTTGCATACCGTCAGCATATAAGATAAGCATAATAATAACGTAAAATTATGTTATTTTCACTAGCAAAAATTGCTACGTCATAGTTGTAGAATATTTTCGGAAAATAATATTAATAATATAAGCATTAAATACAAAAAACCTACAGAAAAAAACGCAAAAATTAAAAATCATACTAGATTTTAGGGTCATACGTTTCACGCCTTACACTTGTGGTGATTGGTAGCCCTGTTGAAGTCGATTATTTAAATATTCAACACACATAACACACGGAAAATATTGGAAACACAACGAGATTCAATGATCTCAGCGAGCATAAAAAAAATTTATATTGAAGTACTCCAATAAATTATTTGATAAATTGAATTTAAAAAAGTTTTTCTTAAGAATTGAGTGTCGTTGGATGTGAATAATAATATAAAATAAAATATAATAATAAATAATAAAATAATGAAAAAGTACTGCACTTGCTCATCGTACGTGTCAAAATATTACTGAAGCAGTTAAACACAAACAGGATTCAAATAAAAAATAGTTTTTTTGCTATTGCTAAAAAAAATAAAACATACACTCATCAGCACCACAAGATCAATTCAACAAATATTATTTATACATTTTGCTATGTCATCAGTACACAGTACACGCGTAAGGAATACGTTACTACACCATCACACGTGGGAAATGCGCCGGCGCGGGCGCGCGCACGCCATTAATTAACCAAAGATTTATTAAAAATAACGCGATCATAATTCACGACTTAATTTGTTTATTTCGTGACCGATTCATAAATTATTATCACACTTAATATTCATTTCATATTTCATTCAATTAAGTATAACAATGAATGGCCGCAACAGTTAGCGTCAGCACGATCAAAATGTATTCCGCTTTGTGAATTAGTTTGACAGAACATAATCTAATATTCATTGCATATACTAATTAACTAATTACATTAAAGATTAGGATATTTCATCTCAAAACCTTTTTCATAACATATTATCAAATTAATCAATGAAATTACGACTTTTAGTTGGTACTTATAGGTACAGTATTAAGAAATGCAAACACGATATATAAATTTATGTTTTGCTTAACACACATTTTCGATGTACTTGAGTACGAGTCTGACTTATTATAATATGATCTATTCCATCTAACAAGACACTTAGAGTGAATTTTTAAATAGAATACAATAAAAGAAGCAGGAGAGGGCGCTATGAAAAAGATACAACGGAAGACAAAGTAACGATTTATAAATGTTTGATTCACCGCCTTTGTTTTTTTTTTTTATTTATTGTTATTATCATACACTAACGATATACTGGTATTATGAGTATCCTGCGTCAGTCATGGTTTGGTGTGAGGGGTGTCTTATCAAAGAGTCACAAACCTTCATTTTTGTTAAGGTTCAGGCAAAGTGTATTTTATACCTTTTTAATAATGTAATTGGCACTTTCCAGCAAGACTGCACCTGTACAAAAGGCACGAACCACACAAGCTTGGTTCCGGTTCTCTATTAGAGCTAAAGACTGGCCCTCGTCTAGCCGAAATATGAATCCCTTGGAACACATATCATTCTGTTTTACATGTGTGTATGTATAGACCAGTGTCTTATACGTCATTATCTCTTATACTATATTAAACATCAAGTCGGTTGAGAAGTCTCTAGAACAACACTTAGGTATTAAACTTCCCATGGATGCAGTGCGTAAATTCATAGATTCGTGGCGAGACAGATTAAAGGCATGCATTAAAAGCAAAGGCAGTGATTTCAGTCGCTCAGAGGATAATGGAGACGGCTATGCTCGGAGTTTCCCTGTAAGATTGAATCAGAAATGACGATATCAGTAGGAAAACCAAAGTCACCGACATAGCTCATGGTTGCGAAACTGAAATGGCAATGGGCAGGGCACACAGCTCGACGCACAGATAGCTGTCATCGAATAGGGTAGTGTTGGTACGCCCCTCACAAGATGGACCGACGAACTGGTCAAGACCGCCGTAATATGTTGGATGAGGGCAACACAGGACCGATCGTCATGGAGAACTTTGGGGAGGCTTTTGTCCAGCAGTGGACGTCTTCGGCTGAAATGGATGGCAGTCATTTTGAATAGATTTTATGTTGGTGATGTTTATTTATAGCTGATACATTACGTCATAAAACAAAAACATTTTTATTTCTAATACAACTCATGACCACACTGGGTATATAAATGAAATCAAATCAAAAATATTTTATGTAGGTAAATTGCATTAAACTTGGAATATCTCATTTTTATACAGCTCGTTCGGAAGGGTATTTCCTTAGAGAAGAAGGAGCAAGAAACTCTAAGGTTACTCTTTTCAAAATAGAATGATATTATACCTAGCATATGCTAAGACTAGTGTTATTTCAAAACATCCATGTTAAAACATAAAGTCGAAATGAAAGCCGCGTTCTATTTTCGAAGTCGATTAATATGTATATACATTAATAGTCAAATATTCTATTTAGTTTGATGTTGAGCCCTTCCATGGTGGCGGGATGTGCCCAATTGCTCACGTGTTCACCGAGAGATAAGCAGGCGCCAACGTTTATGTAACGGTATGCGTTGTGATAGGCGAGATAATGTATCACGGCTGTTCACATGTGCTGTAATCTGCTGTTGCTATCCAGCTCTTGTGGAATTCTACTGTTAAACTATAATTATTCAAGTTAAAACTATTTTTATTAGAAAAAGTGTTCACTTACAGTACAAGCAAGATGTTCACCTAATGGGAGAGATAATTCTAATTTAAATATTTTACAAATTAGTTACAACATAAATTTGTTTTTTTATTTCCGCCTATTTTTAAAGGTTCGTGTCAAATGTAAAAACATTTAACGATTTAAAAGTGGCTGTGATTTATTATCACTTCTTCATTATTCTACACTTCCAAAATAGCGGAGTACGACCTACTTTTTGCCATTCAAATTGATGTTGGACCAACAAAAACAACAGAAGAAGAAAGTTAATTTAGATCTTAGATGTAAAAACAGGAAGACGTGGCTGTGATTTTACTGTCACTTCTTCATTATTCTACACTTCCAAAATAGGGGAGTATGACCTACCATTTGCCAATCATACCGATTTTGGACCAACAAAAACAATAGAATGAGAAAGATAATTTCGATCTTAGATGCATAAACATCAAAAAACCTGGCCCAGGATTGTTTATGGCTAACAAAAGAAGACCTTTCTTCTGTACTTGCGAACAAAAAACGCAATTTAGACTTTCTTAGATTTTGTCTATCGACTAGGTCCGCAGCGCACAAAGTCCCGTCATATAATTAATACCATTTCAAAAAAGGAACGAGTCTTCTTAGGCAATGCAAATAGCCTATCAACACTTTAATGTATGATGAGTTAAAAATGTAATTAACACTTAGTTGTACACAAAAAGCTAATGAGGCCGTTAGCCCCAAGTTCTTGAACATTAGTCACGATCGCAAACGGATATTGGGAAAAAAAAAACTAATACGCACTTAGTTTCATTGTTTGGAAGCCCACTTCAAGGGCAATGTAACCGATGAGCGATAACACATTAGAATTGTAATCACACGACGAAATATAAAGTGAGCTGTCAGATATTCAATTTACTTCCACAAAGGCAATCCGTTTGCTGCAGAGAGAACTGGAGTAGGTGCACTACTGTTAAATACTATTATGAACATAGTCAAAGCCAAATATATATTTTTCAATTTGGCTTAAACTAAGCCCTTTGAATGGTCACTATAAATATTTCTTTTAAATTACTGAAACTACCATATGTTAGGAAAAAGTAGAGCTCGTCAGAAGAACACACAAGAAACTCAACGGCCACTCTTTTAAATATCAATGAATATTTTAAAATGGCTGTAATTAATATATAAATAAGTACTTACATAACAAATAACTTTGTAAGATGCTGTATCTAATTTAATCTGATGATTCATATATTGAATGCAGCAATGTTCAAAGTTAAAAGCGTTTTAAATAACAAATATTAATATTAAATAATAGCGAAAGAGTTCATAATAGAGATGGGTCGCACATTCGATAAAAAAATCGAAAAAAATATGTTCTTGGGAGCTTTATCGAGTTTATGAACTTGTTGACTACACTAAGCCCCGGTATTCACCAAAGCGGAGAGGAGAGGAGACGAGAGGAGATAAGCCGCGAAGCTGTCAAGTTATTTCCACCAAAGCGGAGAGATGTGAGTTGGGTGCATAGTGGAGATGTGGGTTGTGAGAGCTCGATATCTGTCAAGTGATGTCTACCAAAGGTCCTCCAACACGCATCTCCGCTGTGCCGTGCCGCTTGATCGCCCGACGCGGCACAAAATTCTATAGATAATGTGACATCTCTTCTCCTTTCCGATTGATCCATTTCCATAGAAGCTAAGCAGAGAGATGTGGAAATAACGAAATGACTGATTGGTTATCAAAACACATCTCTCTCCGCTTTGGTGGATTTCGGGCCTAAGATTCCATTGCTATCTTACAAAAGTTATTTTCGTTCATATCGACATCACCTTTTTATTCCGTACTTATGCAAGTGAATCCATATGAAAAGCAGTAAAAATTAACTAGGCATACTCTAGCGCATAATGTGATTATAGCTTTATATCTTTCCCATCTCGCCACATTAACTCCATCATTATGAATATATATTATACACGGCTTGCTGTCTGTCTGGGAATGTGTGTTACTGTTGAGTTATGCAAAGATTGTCTATCGGTTTGAGCTTATGGTTTGCTTATCAAATTGTTCAAGTTAACTAAAATTTTGAGGCAACTATAATAATTTAATAAAATAAATAAATATGAGCAACTATATTTTCTATATTTTACTGTTTCCCGCGACTTTGTTCGCGTGGAAATAGGTTTTTAGAAATATTGTGAGAAATCTTTGATTTTCTTGAATAAAAAGTAACCTATACATTAATCCAGTGTATAGGATTGTACCAGTGGGAGGCTCCTTTGCACAGGATGCCGGCTAGATTATTAGATGGGTACCACAACGGCGCGTATTTCTTCCGTGAAGCAGAAATGTGTCAGCATTATTGTTTCGGTCTAAAGGGCGCCGTAGCTGTCTCAAGGTGACGAGCGCAATTATAATGCCGCTCAGAATTTTTGGGTTTTTCAAGAATCCTGCACTGCATTGGAGTGGGCAGGGCGTATCAATTACCATCAGTTGAAAGTCCTGCTCGTCTTGTTCATAATTTTCATAAAAAAAATCGATGTCCAATTACATATCTTATCAAATGAATGTCCCTTACAAGTACTAATCGTCGAGTACCTACTAGTGTAATATCTTCAACATGAACAAAACCAAGTACACATTACTCGTGCGAAAAAATCCATTACATTTGGATCTTTATTTATGTGTGGCCACACACGGAGATGTTCCGACGTGTCGTACATCGGATTCCTCTTAGCTGGAACACGGGAACTGGTTCTGTCTGTACTTGAAACTTTGTACATTTTTATTGAAAGTTGCGTCGCGATTGATCTTCAGAAAATATTTTTTTTTATGTATTTAGTTGCACCGACAGAACAAATTTTCACGAAATTATTGCAACGATACATTAAATATGAAACGCCGTACTTTCGCCTACATTTAATCTATAAATGTAAACATACTGGTATTTTAAGTGGACCCATATTTTAGAGAGTATACTTGTAAGCATGCTTAAAAATAGAGTTCTTTCACGATAATGAGTTAGTATTTTTTATGGAAGAGGAGGACAAACGAGCGTACGGCTCACCTGATGTTAAGTGATCACCCTAAACCCACACTCTGTTGCAAATCCAGATGAATCAATGTTGACCTGTGCGTTGCCGGCCTTTCAGAAAAGTCTTTCCTTTTTTTGACCGCACCCATGTCGTATCGTCCTGGAAACACTGCACAAGGATGCTCATTCCACAGCTTGCTTGTGCGTGGAAGAAAGTTCCTTGAAAACCTCAATGTGGAGGAAGCCCATACATCCAGATGGCGGGAATGAATTCGTGATTTGTGTTGTGTCGTGCGAAGGTGGAATTCAGCGGAGGGAGTCAGGTCATACAGCTGTTCGGAACACAGTACTGAATTAAACCCAGGGCCATCTGCACGCATTGTGCATTTGTGAAACCTCTGCTGACTCTCTACTTACTGCGTTGCGATCATAGATATTTAAATAAAAAACTACTAGAAGTGACAAATCCTCGTTATACAAATCGCTTTTTAGGTGACTTGAGGACTGTAATAGTTAGGAAATAATCGACTGGTTAGCCTTAAAGGTAACATCCTGTATAGGCGCCAAGCCCACAAGGAATGAGCTCTCATATAATTTCTATTATTTTTTTTTTTTTTATGGAATAGGAGGACAAACGAGCGTACGGGTCACCTGTTGTTAAGTGATCACCGCCGCCCATACTCTCTTGCAACACCAGAGGAATCACAGGAGCGTTGCCGGCCTTTAAGGAAGGTGTACGCGCTTTTTTTGAAGGTACCCATGTCGTATCGTCCCGGAAACACCGCACAAGGAAGTTCATTCCACAGCTTTGTAGTACGTGGAAGAAAGCTCCTTGTAAACCGCACTGTGGAGGACCGCCACACATCCAGATGGTGAGGATGATATCCTAACTTGTGGCGTGTCGTGCGAAGGTGGATTTCGGCGGCAGGAATTAGGTAAAACAGCTCTTCGGAACACTCCCCGTGATAAATGCGGTAGAAGACACACAATGAAGCGACGTCTCTACGCAACGCCAAGTGATCCAGCCGTTCACAGAGTACTGGGTCCCCGACAATTCGCGCTGCTCTGCGTTGCACGCGGTCAAATGGATCGAGCTGATACTGGGGTGCGCCAGACCAGAGATGACAGCAATACTCCATGTGTGGCCGGACCTGCGCTTTGTACAGCACTAGAATGTGGGCCGGCTTGAAGTATTGCCGTGCTCTATGAATGACGCCCAGTTTCTTTGAAGCCAATTTGGCTTTGCCCTCCAGATGGCCACGGAATTGGCAATCGCTCGAGATTTCGAGACCCAGTATTCCGATACTAGGCGAGGCTTTTAGGGAAGTGTTGTCGAAGAGCGGTGATGCGACAAATGGGGTTTTTTTTAGTGGTAAACGCGCAAACTTGAGTCTTCTGGGAGTTAAATTGGATAAGGTTCAATTTACCCCATTCCGCGACCTTCTCAAGAGAGGACTCGATAGAAGACACAAGTTTCTCCCGGCACTGGTCGACGATTTCCCGAGAGAGACGTGCATGGCCCGTGTATACGGCATCACCAGTGCTGTCATCTGCATAGCAATGAATGTTGGAGGTGTCCAACATATCATTGATATGAAGAAACAGAGTAGGAGATAGCACACAGCCTTGGGGCACTCCAACATTCACGGGCTTCAGGTTCGAGCAATGTCCGTCGACAACGACCTGTATGCTGCGCCCAGTGAGGAAGCTGGAGGTCCACTTGCACAAGCTCTCGGGAAGCCCAATTATTCAATTAATTATTATCTACCTTCTTATGTGTATTTCGTTTTACTTATAGGTCCGTTAGCAGTGGGAGGCTCCTTTGCACAGAATGCTGGCTAGAATGGGTACCACAACGGCGCCTAATTCTGCCGTGAAGCAGTAATGTGTAAGCATTATTGTGTTTCGGTCTGAAGGGCGCCTTAGCTAGTGAAATTACTGGGCAAATGAGACTTAACATCTTATGTCTCAAGGTGACGAGCGCAATTGTAGTGCCACTCAGAATTTTTGGGTTTCTCAAGAATCCTGAGCGGCACTGCATTGTAACGGGCAGAGCGTAGCAATTACCATCAGCTGAACGTCCTGCTCTTCTCGTCCCCTACTGTCATAAAAAAGGTTGGCGATTCTTCCGTGACTCCTCTGGTGTTGCAAGACAGGCGGATGTTTATTCTCGATCAAGAGACACATACGCTCGTTTGTGCTCCACTTTAATGAAGAATAATTAAGAGTATTTTTGTATATAAAACTTATCCCGTACCAACTAAGCATATCAAGTCCCATTCATAGATAGGTCAGAGCACATTGGTCGCTATTATCAGTGCGACCCACAATTCCACGAACCGGCCGGGTTATCGCCAGCGAAATATCGGTGACCGTGCCAAAGTCAATGTCATAACATCCTATCCACTATTTAATGCAGTTAACATCAAATCGTTATTAATATTATAAATTCGAATGTGAGTTTGTCTATTTGATTGTAAAAAGCTTTCATGCATACCTCAACCGGTCATCATGAAATTTTGCACGCACTTTGCTTTGTCAGGGTCACAGAAAAGGATGTAGTGTCCAATTTATTGCTAACTCGTAGGTATAACCAAGGAAGCGCACAAATTTTAGGTTGCGTACACGTTGAACGATATTACTGTCGATGCCGTAGGTCATGCAGGTCTCTCGTGGGAAACCGTTGACCAATTTGACCAAGAAGAAAGTAAAATAAACCTTCTTAATTTAACCATAATTACGCGCTTACGACGCGTTGCTTTTGAGAATTATGGTTCTGTCGCGTTAACAACCACAAAACCCGTCGTATCACCACTCTTCGACGACACTTCTCTTAATGCACTATTACAAAATACAAAATACTACTAATCTCCCGATGTCGAGTGATTGCCCTATCCGCGGCCACCTGGAAGGTAAAGCCAAATCAGGTTTGAAGAAACTGCAGAGTATTTATCATCATAGAAGTTTCACTTCGTCGTCGCGATTGTATTGTACATTTTATTATTATTTACTGCAGCCTGGAATTAGCCGAAAATATAAGTTAGCGTACATAATACATATCATCAAAAGTCCTAATTGCCGTAATTTTTAATTCAATTATTGGGTCATAAGCTATGAATATAACCCGACTGACGACGTAAATGTACACATTTTTTTTTAAATAAGCACTGTGCACAAATTAGCGAAGTTTATATGAAGTCTCCTACCTTATCTAGTTGGCGCTATTTCCTAATCAGTAATAGGGCCTAGCGCCTCGAATTACAATTAAAAACCAGACATTTACAAAGCATACTTTGAATGTTATCAGACCTATTATGCGTATCTAATTAAGATAAACATAGTGAAATTATTAAATATTTATTAACATAACACCACCGCTATCGTTATTATACGAGTATGTGCCAGGTCTAGCGGAAACAATCTATTTTTTGTTTTTAACTAAGTAGCTGCCCGCCGCAGATTTGACATGTCGTAAATTTTGTTAATTTGGTTTTAATAACCTGTAATAGAATAATATCCCTTTATATAATTTCGTTGAATATCAAGGTGCTTCTATTTGGGAAAGCATTGAGGTGTAAAATTGAAAATAAAACATTTAAACATAAAAACATAACTTTCTATTGGAAATGGAAAAAGGTGGTTGCAAATGTCGAAAAAGCTAGAACTAGTCGCATATTCAAATTCAAATACTTTACTACAAAATAGATATCACTTATTCAAACTCAAAAAGTACCACACATTCGAAAAAGTATGCCTCAGACCTGAGAAGACCGGGCGCTAGAACTCAGCGCGTTTCTTTTTTAAATATAAATATGGTTACAATGTAATATCGTACAATATAATAAATTATTTAATAGCCTGAAGGCGGTAGCTACATTCCTAATCTGTGGTATCATTAAGAATGTTATCTTATAGTAATCTATATCACACAAATGATTTTTAACAATTCTTTTGAATATCGTAATACATTTGTATTGAACATTTTCTGGTATCTTCTTGTAAAAGAATATAGGTATATTGCCCCACAAAAACCTATTAACTCGACTTAGCAGAGTAGTAAGCATACTATTTTTATGTTTGTTCCTGGTGTTAACATTATAGTTAGTATGTGCCTATGTACAATTTCAAAAATAAATTAATTCTTTAAATTCTGCTCTCAATTATTCTTTAGGACTAATAAGTTAGGGAATAATTTCGCAGGCATTCTTTATTTATCAATATAAAAGTGGAGCATTTATGTGGTTAAATACAATATTCATTTATTGCGCTATCTTACGAATTTTTGATCAGGTCACGTGTCCTGGCGCGAGTTTAACATTTTATACCCATCCATAATTTCAACGATGGTCTTACGAATTTTCGATCAGGTCACGTGTCCTGACGTGAGTTTAACATTATATACCAATCCCAAGAAAAGTGCTCAACGTCGCTAATGAAGTTTTCACTTCAAAAAAATCCAGGCCCGTATACGAATAAGTAGAACAAGATGATGTAAGAGGAAACCAGTAGTAGATAAGTAATAAATGTCAAATGACACCCGACGATCTGACTGACGTAACGACACCATTGGCCTAATCATTAACCCTCACACTTATCACAAAACACACACATACACATAAAAACTTATCTGAGAGCTTATGAATGAACGAGCGGCGAGTGAATGGTGGATGACGTGCGAAAAAGGCGGGACTTGTGCGCCCTTGAGTGGCGCCAATGTGACAAGTAGGGGCAATTAAAACGATACAAGAGAGCCTACACAATATTGTTCTTTATTGGAATTAGCCAAAACATATTTAAAATAAATCAAGTCTGAAAGGGCGCCGTTTGTGAATCATTGGTAGTAGCTAACCCATTATAATAAAAACCCAATTGTCTACACCAAATACTGTCTCCGGATAATAGATGGCGCTAAACTTCTTTGACTATTAGCACATAGAAGGGATAATTACTTTAGCTACTACTTTCTCGGCCCCTGTTAACCTTAGTCCACCTAAGTACAAAAATCGCTCTTATCGTGGAATAGTAGAACATACTTCTTTACAAAATCAAATGTCTGGTAACAAAAACTTTTAGACAAAAAAATTAAACCATTAATAATTATTAATAAAGGTCTTTTATTTTTTTATTTTCAGTCTGTTGGTTGGTTAACTTTTTTTTGTTAAAAAGTTTTTATTTTATAAGTTTTTAAAACTTTAATCTACTAATTAATAAATGCTTAATTTTTGATAACTTAGTGGCACTGAGTAGAGTCAATTCACTTCAACGTATTACTCTATCTGATTTAGAGCCTAGTATTGTATTTTACAAACGTCATGATGAACGAACTTTAGCAGAATTGCACTCTGCAATCTGCAAGACTGAGAGGTCCACACACAAGAGACAGACAGGTCAAAGGGACAAATTGGTCGTGTGGTTTTTTATTGTAATACATAGCTTAGCAATCAAATCTTGTGAGTGAACAATAAATAACCACTATTTTCCCACTTAGGTTAGGAATTTCTTTAGGCTGTGATATCATGTCATTAATATGGGACCGCCTTCGAGGTATACATGATTGGACAGTCAAAAAAAAAGAAATAAGTAAAAAAAAAACGTGGTTAATTTATACATTAAAAAAATATACGCATCGACTTGAAACCTACTTTTTTCGTCGATTATATTAAAAATCCGTCCGATCGCTTTACAAATTCCTATCATGCCAAAATTGGTTTCCATTTATGCCAAGACGTGGAACTATTACTTCAAAATACAGTTCAACAGTGGTTACCAAATCCGCGACATATTAATTCAAATACATCGGAACACACTGAACGGTAACACATCCTTATTAATGATAGTTTAAGGACGCGTTCTCAAAACAGAGAGGTATCGAATCGCACCACTACACTGGCACCGCTCAAACACATGCACGTACTTAAAGTTAGTTGCGGGAATGAAATGAATTTGATACTTTAGCAAGTTTGAATTTTGTTTTTTTTTTTAATACCTATGTATTTTTGATAATTGTTTGATGTATTCGTTTAGTAGTTAAATATTAGAACTTTATTTATTTTTTATTTATTTATTTAATAGGTACACACAACAGAATTACAACAAATACATAATAAAAAAAATAAACTAACAGCTAAATACTAGGTAGGCTGCAACTCCACGAGGGTGTGTACTCAGCATGTTTAGCATAAATTAATAACTATGCAAATACAACAGTAATAGCGATTTTAACACTAACTTTAGGTAATGTAGTATCATATAAAAGAAAAAGATAGAGAGAATATATATTTGGACAAATAGAAGTAAAGTAAAATAATTATGGTAGTTATATTAAGATGTTTTTTTAAAAATTTAAACTAATTAAGGAATTTATATAAACTAAATTTCCATTTACAAACAGATGAACTGTGGATGTCAGGTACTTCACTGATTTCGAGTAGTAGTGCATTGTATTGACGACAAATTCTATAGATAGGGTTATGGAAGGACACGTTATTATTGCAGAACGGAATGATAAAAGGCTGTACATGTCTTGAAGACCGATTGGGAACTCTTAGATGAATATTCGACAAGAGGGAAGTAGAAATTGTGCCATCGAGTATTTTGTATAAAGTCGTTAGGCCATGCAATTTGCGACGGCTCTCGAGGCTCAGTAACTTGAAGTGAGATAGCCTTTCCTCATATGTAGTCAGCTCCCTTTTTAGACCAAACCTAATCGTCAATACGCGAAGAAGATGTCTTTGAATAGACTCAACCATATCAATATATGTATTATATTGAGGTGACCAGACAATGGAGGCGTACTCGATTTGGCTCACCACCAGTTACAATTTTGTCACCAAACTTAATGGTCTCAGGGATTGACGGTCCAAGTCTTTTACTTTTAATATAAGAAAAGAATAGTTTGGTTGGTACTTAATCAGAGCCTTGGACCCAGAGCGTAATAACCGAAACTCGTCGAAGTCCCTCGGTTTATTGGTTTTTTTATATTTTTTATGGATACGATTTTTCTCTTCTATACAGGCTATCAAAGATTCTGAAAACCAAATAGGATAGTTCAATCGACCAATTCGCTTATATTTTGTGTTTCTTTTTATTGTGTCGTTAAGTATTTCATAAAAACATTTAACACTCAAGTTGACATCACTATGGCTTAAAATACTGTCCCATGTGTTATTATTAAGTTGTAGTATACAACTTTTTGTGTCACATTTACGAAAGTTAGGCACCATAATAGATTTGTTTTGTATATTTTTAATATTGGATTCAATAGACACATCGATCTCAATGGCTGGGCGGTGTCGGTCGGGCACACATAATGGGGAACTCTCAGATAAAGATATGTCTGTTAGATCTGTCATAAAAAGGTCAAGAGTACGATTATTTGAATTGCGGACATAATTATATTGCGACAGGCCACACACCTCCAGTAGATCAATAAGTAGCGAAGATTTGGTATCGTAGGCTTTACTAGGGCACAGACGAGGAATGGAAATGTTATCGCACGACCATGTAATACTAGGCACATTAAAATCACCGAGAATAATAGTTTTAGAATTGTTTAGATTTAAAAGCGTATTACAACAATTATCATAAAAGGTGCGACATTGAGTGACATTCAGATCGGGAGGTAAGTATACAAGGTATATATTTAAGTTAAATCCACGAGGTCCTCGGTTCTCTCGTACTGTTATCCATATATCCTCTAATGAGCTTTCAAGTTCGGGATGTCTAATTGCAAATAGATTTTTCTTAAGTGCTAACAGAACACCCCCACCGGATTGCTTTGACAAACAAGTAGATTCGCGGTCTCTACGAAATACGGTATACCTGTCATCCACAAATTCACTATAAGAGAAAGAGCTATGTAGGTTTGTTTCGCATAAACAGATAATATCATAATTCTCAATTAGGATATTTTTGTACAATTGCGTTAATTTACTTCTTATTCGGTTAACATTCTGATAATATATTTTCATAAAAAAAACTGATATTTAAAAATCCAAATAACGTAATAAACGTATAACCCTAAAACTAAATATTTCTTCAAAACAATAAGTAATATATATCACAAAATTAGCTTCTCAAGACTCATGATATCTTTAATGTAAATAGCGGGTGAGGTGTCGTCTTTTCTTATATATACTCGGCCGAATTTAACCCATAGGTACTAACATCCCTTATCCTTAGCCGGATGTCGCGCGGCTGCGTGCAAGTCCTTACAATGCTTTGAAAGGTGTTCACCCATGAAAATAGGTATTTTATCTCCACTAACTCCGATGTGAACGGAATTTAGGTGATCTATCGGATTACCTCTGTTGTATCTCTTGACGCCTGATATAATTGCATCACGGTGACGTTCAGATGGAAGTGTTACAAGTACATTTCGAGGCCTGTCAGATGAGGGGTTAAGTTTGGCAATTCGACGACACGAGCGTATATCACTGTCCGATATGGGCATTTTTATTTGTTCACAAAGCTTCTTAAACAACATGGCTAAGTTCTCATTCCGGCGCTCTGGAATACATTGAACCTCTAAGTTACAGCTCCTTGAAGCTTTTTCGGATTGACAAAGACGATACTCCAACTTAGCCATATCAGATTGTACCTTGGCTTTCTGTGCTTCGAGTTCAGTAATTCTCTTAATAGCCTGGTCAAGATTTGTTCTTGTGTCTTTTTGTTCTTTAGATATAAAGTCTGTAGTTTCAGTAAACTCTTGTTTAATTGTTTCCACAACAGCTTTCACTTCAGATTTCACTTTTTCCTGAATTTCAAGGGTCTTTGAAACTTTAAATCAATGAGCTCACTAAATTGTCTCATGTTGATTGTAGCTCTTGAATCAATATTGAGTGGTTCACACCCATTATTCCAATTAATTGATTTAGAAAAAGAGTTATCAAGTGAGTCATTGCCTGAAATTTTGCCATGAGAGGGTTGGGAATTTTAGATGGCAATTTTGTCGCATAACGTCGTGTGTAGTAAACGCAGTTTTTTTTAAATCCAAGATGGCCGCCGCACAAAATTATGATTTCAACAATATGGGTATCGTATCCGAGGTGCTCGAGGGTGCAGAGAACGATTTTGGGATCATTTTTGAAATCCAAGATGGCCGCCGCGCAAAAATATGATTTCCACTATATGGGTATCGTATCCGAGGTTCTCGAGGGTGTAGAGAACGATTTTGGGATCATTTTTGAAACAAGATGGCCGCCGCGCAAAAAAATAAATAAATGACACCCATGAAGAAAATTTTGTAGATTTCATAGGCGCCATCATGGATTTCGATTTTGACCCGATATTCGTTATTGTTGACCCCGAAAACCATGAAAATGACACCCATGAAGAGGAGTTTGTCAAATTCATAGACGCCATCTTGGATTTCGATTTTGACCCGATATTCGTTATTGTTGACCCCGAGAACCATGAAAATGACACCCATGAAGAGAAGTTAGTTAAATTCATAGGCGCCATCTTGCATTTCGATTTTGACCTGATATTCGTTATCGTTGACCCCGCAAACCATGATAATGTCACCCATGAAGAGAAGTTGGTTCATTTCATAGGCACCACCTTGGATTTCGATTGTCGTTATTGTTGACCCCGAAAACCATAAAAATGACACCCATGAAGAGAAGCTGGTAAAAATCATAGGCGCCATCTTGTATTTCGATTTTGACCCGATATTCGTTATTGTTGACCCCGAAAACCATGAAAATAAGTTGGTAAAATTCATAGGCGCCATCTTGGATTTCGATTTTGACCCGATATTCGTTATTGTTGACCCCGCAAACCATGAAAATGACACCCATGAAGAGAAGTTGGTAAATTTCATAGGCGCCATCTTGGATTTCGATTTAATATAGACCTTATATTTAGAGATGAAAATAAATCACTAATTCTTCAAAAAAATACAGAAACAAAATTTTTTGAAAATCTGGCTGCGTTCAAAATATGTAAAGTATCAAACACAGTATTGTAGAGCATATAAAAAATATTAATGTTCGTACAGCGATCTTTCCGAGTACGAGCTGCTGCTTTCAACCGGCACAGTGTCTACCCACGACGGCGGCCGAGCGCGGACTGACGTTGTTTTGATAGATCTCTCTGTGCAATGCGTACGGAGGGACAAAATAAAATAACCCTTAATACCACACTTTAAAGCTTTTTCATGCTTATCAGAAAAATATATGAATTTTAGACGATTCATTTTTATTTTTTCCTGAGATTATTTATAACATATTCATTAATTTATTTCCCGTGTTTTTGAAATTATTATATCTGTTACCCTTACGTAATTTTTAAGAGAAAAATTTATGTAAGTAGTAGCAGAAAACTGATCCTGAACGAAGCCCCATTTCGTCAATTTTGTGTGAAGAGGTAACGGATAATCGTTTTTACGACATAAAATATCAAAATTTTAAAGCAAATATTTCCCGCTAATTGGAGATAAAGAAGTAATCTATTGGTGGCTATTTTTAGTTGTGTTAGATTTAGTTTCATTTCATCACAAAATCTACCGAAAAATATCTTATTTTTGTTGGATTCGTAAACGCGTCCTTAAAGGTAAAAAAGACGAGAACGTACAAATACATAATTATGTTTTAAATATTCACACGACCCGGGAATAGCGTGTACACTTCTAATAATTATATATTTCTACTTATTATAAAACAAAGTCCTAAGCCGCGACTGTCAAGTATTATTTAACTTGTTAAAGAACTCTGTGCTTTTTGAAATGAAATAATTTATCGTACACATTTGTTCAATGCATCATGGAATTATATCGATAGTTTTTACTTTTTAGATATTATAGGCTCGTACTTAAAACAAGTCTTAAGTTGATTCAACTTTAATTTTTTACATTTAAGTTAAAATATTTATAAATAGGTAGGTGGTGTGGCCATTCATTGTGAATATGTTTAGTCAAAATATGGTAAAAGATCTTTTATTGTATCTATTGAACTCGATTTAAAGCCCGAATAGACGAAATAAATAAATTCTTATACCTATATTTTTTATTTTATAAATATCGCCAAATTTCTTTGCCATTCGCATTTCAAAACCTAATTCAGCGATCCGTCATTGGTCGGTTTTTCCCTTTTGTACGGAGTAAGAGCGCCAGTGTTGACAAGCTGTGTTGATACACACGAACACGAACAAACCCTGGTATGAACGTCATTTCTCGTGTGCCATCATTTTTTTTATGGAATAGGAGGACAAACGAGCGTACGGGTCACCTGTTGTTAAGTGATCACCGCCGTTGCCGGCCTTTTAGGAAGGTGTACGCGCTTTTTTTGAAGGTACCCATGTCGTATCGTCCCGGAAACACCGCACAAGGAAGCTCATTCCACAGCTTTGTAGTACGTGGAAGAAAGCTCCTTGAAAACCGCACTGTGGAGGACCGCCACACATTCAGATGGTGAGGATGATATCCTAACTTGTGGCGTGTCGTGCGAAGGTGGATTCGGCGGCAGGAATCAGGTTAAACAGCTCTTCGGAACACTCCCCGTGATAAATGCGGTAGAAGACACACAATGAAGCGACGTCTCTACGCAACGCCAAGTGATCCAGCCGTTCACAGAGCACTGGGACCCCGACAATTCGAGCTGCTCTGCGTTGCACGCGGTCAAATGGATCAAGCTGATACTGGGGTGTGCCAGACCAGAGATGACAGCAATACCCCATGTGTGGCCGGACCTGCACTTTGTAGAGCGCTAGTATGTGGGCCGGCTTGAAGTACTGCCGTGCTCTTATTAATGACGCCCAGTTTCTTAGAAGCCAATTTGTCTTTGCCTTCCAGATAACCACGAAATTGGCAATCGCTCGAGATTTCGAGACCCAGTATTCCGATACTAGGCGAGGCTTTGAGGGAAGTGTTGTCGAAGAGCGGTGATCATGCGCGGTACTGTGCCCTCCCCAGAATACGATGGGCAGCCCGAGCGCGAATGCTCGGGGAGGGATTCTTCGGCTCTACAGGAGCCGGTACCCTCCTGGGGTAATTTATCTTTATATACCGCTCTCAAATTTTTTGTTGGGGGGAAGGGTTGGGGGGGGGGGGGGGGGGGGTGATTGGCCTCCGGTCCTCGACACTAACCTATGCGAAACATACACGGCACTAGGCCGCTACTTCACGCCGGTATTCTGTGCGAGTGTCGTAATTAACCCGGACGAGTCTGGCCCGATTGTTGGCCGGTTGCCTGATCATGTTCGGATCGTGCACGCACTGCGTCCGCACTGAAGAAATCTTCCTTTCCCGTTACAATGCATGTCTGTACGAAGCATTAAGCAACCATATCTAATTATTGCACCACATTACTCAAATAAATTCAACACCATTACCAACTAATCAAACACTATTAAAATCTAAGGACGAGCGATAATGAATACGGTCGTCAAATACAATCTACTCGTTTTTATGAATATTTGTTAAATTAATTACTAGCATTTAATGTAAAGTGTATTGTGTATAGTATAGTGTGTTTACGTTGAGATCCTTTCAGAGAGACGATTTTTCATTAATATACATGCCATTTGTAATTATTAAAAATTATTTTCCACTTTTTAATTTGGTATTCTATTTATGCGTGTTCTTTTAACTATTATTATTATTATTTTTTATGGAAAAGGAAGACAAACGAGCGTTCGGGTCACGTAAACTTAGCTAAGTGTAAGCTTAGCATAATCTTTGTTTTAGTTTTACAGTCATTTGACAGCTGAAATTAAGCTAAGCTTAAGAGTTAAGTCAGCCCAATGCAAAAGTCAAGTTCGCGTTTTATTACATTCGGCTAAGTTTTACGTAAGTAAAGTTTGAGCATAGGTTAAGCACGCTCTATAGATCTCAGTCGTCGTTGAGTTTAGAACTAACCACTATTTTGAGCAATTCATGCACACTAACACAAAGTGTCATACAAATAGCGAGTGTAAGGCGTAGATTGTCACGCAGATAAAAGTAATATTCCTGGCCTTTTTTAATCGGTTGTCTTACACCAAGAAACTCTATCTAGACGTATAAATTATCTAAGCAGAAAACATTCTTCACTTTTGAGAAGACTACCGATTTAAGTAACAGGTGGTAATTTTAGGTATACCAGTCCGTCCCCGAAATATCATTAATTCACTTTTATTAGTGTTGTTTTGCAAGCCAATTTTGATACTATTCACATATGCAAAGCTGTGTCTCCAATATGCCAACGGGCACGTGTGCTGCTATGCTTCTCCATTAATAATGGCATGATTGAAAACTTAGAGTAGTACCAATGTGGTATCATTACAAGTTTATCCTGTTGTTAAAAAGATTGGCCAGTTACTTCAACGTTCGTTCATTTTATGGGTGTTCATTTTCAAAAACGCAGTTTAAGTAACTTAAATGAAAATTAAATAAAGAATGACAATTGCTCTTAAGCCATCTTCAATAAAACATATTATCAGTTTGAAATAATCCTTTCAATTTGTGAGGCTTTTACCAGCTAAGTAAAATAGTTTATATACTGTAGGTTGGTCGGTCTTTCAACGACTCGTCTAAGTTATCAGACCTAGATTTGTTCACCACCCCAATTAGGTAGGAGAGAACTTTTTCAATCAGGTGTAATTGTAAATTTTAGGTCTTTTGGTTTTTGTTTTTCTATATCATTTTATATCATTTTCGTTTTTGTTGTCCACTTAACTATATCCATTACAATCTATGAAAACTTTTTATAAGTATCGTAATTTTTTAACCTAGCTGTAAGTTTTCCAAAAATTGTAAAATAAAAAAATAATAAAATAAGTTCCACCTTTTTATATCGTTAATGAAAGTTAGAATTCATTCAACATTTGACCACACTTGGCAGTTATTAAAACAAAAACTTCTACAACTAGATGCTTAGCATCTTGTAATGCATTTAGTTAATGGATTCAAAATATTTATATAAAAATAATTTATTATAATGCCCGTTGTAGCGACCCATAAAGACATAAATCTTGGAGCCGGAAACCACTGGCCCACAGTATATTAATTAAGTGTATGATAAAACAGTATAATGTACTTATACATTTGTATTTTATAAAAATGTTCCCTTTAGTAAGACATTTGACGCAATACAAAAGGTATTACGATTTAATAACTTGCAAGTGTTTCTATTTAATGTTTAATTTTAGTGAAAACCTATAACTACCGACTTTTAACAGGGAAAGTCTAAAAAAGCTCAATTCACCACAGTCCTACATTATTACTAAGAATGAATTTAAAATAGCTGACTCTCTTTTTATGAAAACAAGGGACGACGACGTTCAGCTGGTGGTAATTAATAAGCCCTGCCCATTACAATGCTGCTCACGATTATTGGAAAACCTAAATATTCTCCGGCACTACAACTGCGCTCGTCACCTTGAGACATAACATATCAAGTCTTATTTGCCTAGTAATCTCAATAAGTACGGCGCCCTTCAGACCGAAACACAGTAATGCTAACACATTACTGCTTCACGGCAGAAAAAGGCGCCTTTGTGGTATCCATAATCTAGCTGGTGCAAAGGAGCTTCCCACTGGACTCTTCCTAACATTAGCTTTATAAATCGGTTGCGCACAAAAAAAATAAGATTGAAGGGTGTTTTTTATGAACCAAACAAATAATAAACTACTTTGACTATGACCTAGTGCGGGATCCGTTGAGAGACTCATTTCACCATTTGACAAATGAAAGTGTAATATGGACAAATATAATGAAAATTTCACGACGTCATATGACTGATACAGAAGAGATAGTGGTCTTTCCAATCGTGCTATGACTAATGGACAGTAGTTTTGAATACGGCTAAAAACCGCCCTTTTCTGTATCCATATATATTTTGCCTAATAACAAAACAAATATACCAGACTTCAATCAAAAATGTTCTTAGTATTATAAATAACACAAGTATGGAATGTATGAGAATATTTTTGCCCTATTACAATGAATAAACCATGGGAGGGAAGTTACTTGAAGAGAGACAATAATCAAATAGTCAGGGCTAGCACACATTTATGATGGTATAAGATTAAACTTTAAGGCAGTCACAGGCAGTATAATTTATTTATGATAGTAATTTTATGAATCGTGAATAAACTGGTAATGAATGAAAGTAATATTTTTTCATTACCTACGTTACCAGTTAGAAAAAAAGATATAACTGTTATATATACTTATCTAATATTAACGATAAATATATTTATAATACATTGATGAAATTAACAATAAGTTTCTTACAGTACTACTCTTTTCTCGTCGTCTGGATGTTGTAATGCTATTCAATGAACACGTAATAAATAGATTCCTGCAGGGCAACGAGCCACAACGAATTTGTATCTCTGTAGTACGGAGTGTTTATTTTGCGAAGCTCCCATAACGAAATTTATTCACTTCACAGTTTAAATACATTAAATTAAAATTCAACATATATAATATTATAAATTATTAATTAAATTCGTGGTAGCCCTATTACAAGAAATCGCTCGCCTTGGTCTAGTTCGAGCGTAGCAACAGCAATATGACCCCGCCCCCCGCGCCTCATGCGCCCTATACTGGAATGTGACCCACTCCACAAACACTGCCTAATGTTACGGAAGCTATCTGTGAAAAAAATATACTACTAATCAACTAATCGGTCTATGGTTGCCAACTTTTTCTGAATGATGAAGAGTATGTATAATTTCAGAGAGTAAATAAATAGTACGGATTAATAAAAAAGGGTATTACTTATTTGTTTAAATTAATAAAATCTTTATTTTTTTCTCCAACATGTCACATTGACATTACATTTTGACGCGCGCTATAGACAGCCGCATGTATTTAACTTTTTTCAATAGAAATTTCTTAGATAAAATATAGGTCTAGATAGTCTCTTACTGTTCGACAACCGATAAAAACAGACCTACTACTTTAGTGTGTGTGACAAGCTCCGTCTTACACTCGCGATTTGTATGACACTTTGTGTTTGTATGCGTGAATAATCCAAATTGAAGGTTTATTCTAAACTCATTTTTTTTTACGTTTTCACAGCTGTCTTAGTCTATTTAGACGTATGAATGATCTAAGAGAAATTCTTTTTCGTTAAGTACTATAGTGCGTAGCATTTATCGAAAATGTCAAAAAACGCCATTGTAAAAATAACAATTTAGTATACTCTATTATTGTCATAGATTGTAAAGTACACCTACACGAAATATAGTACATTACTCTAGTTATGAGTATGGTTGGCATCCCTTCTCCGGCCTCGGTCTCGGCAGGCTATCTCGTCAATGTCATGTTTATTCTATACGGGAAAGAGGCCCATTTTCAAAACCATTAACACGCTGTGTTTTTGATTTGTTTTTTCCGTGGATTAGTGAATCTTGAGTTGGTTAAAAAAATCATAAAAAGTTATTAAAATATTAACATGTTGCGGTATGTTTATTTGGATTCATGAATTTTAAATTAATCGTAAAAGTTATAATTATATAATCGCTTCAATGTTCTATATTACTAACTTCTAACTTAATTCATTCCAAAGGTTGGGGTTTTATAAAAAAAAACCACAAAAAAGGTAAATTGTACTTAAAATGACACATAAATTTTACGACACTTAACATTTATTTTAATACTAACTGTGAATACTGGTTTCGCTGGATCATTTTAAATTGTTTAATTTGCAAATGATAATAATCTATCACAACTTACTTCACATTTTTTCATATAAAATTTTTTATGTCACTAAAATGTAGGCTTACCTTTGGAAACATTTCAATTAATTATAGAATTCTCTAGATCATTTTAGAATCTTCTAGAGCAATCCAATACGATTTAGAAATCACATATTTCAACCTACCATATCATCTACAACTTTATAGGTGTACTTGCAACTAACATAGTGCATGATGGGAGCCTTTTACCTATTGGGACATACTATCATGTCTATGCGTCTGCGACTTGTAGTTTTAGCTGCAAAGTGAAATGTCCCTATTTTTATGTATATATATTTTGTCAATTCCACTTCGTGTATTTATTCTTTTTGTATGCGAATAATTGTTTTGTTATTTAAAATACTAAGATCGCAAAGTGTATTCAAAGAAAATTCTCTAAAGTTCTCTGCCAGAGAAATCTAAAAATTCTGAGCGACACTAAAATTGCGTACCTTGAGACATAATATGTTAAGTCTCTTTTGCCCGGTAATTTCACAGGCTAACGGAACACAATAATTCTTGCTACTAACATTACTACTTCACGGCAGAAATAGGCGCCTTTGTCATACACATAATCTAGCCGGCATCCTATGAAAAGGGGCCTTCCAGTGGTATACATAGATTATTTAAACTTTGTCTACCAAAAAATCCAAACAAATAAACAAAAGAATACAAATGTCGGTTGAAAAGAAAAACAAAACCAGGACAGTCTTGTAATTCCTCTGGTCTTACAAGAAAGCATAATAGACAGCGATAACTCGATCAGATGTTAGACAATATCCTTTTACCAACGACCAACAACAGTAAAAATTATACAAAATTTTATGAAAATTAGTTATTTATTCTAATAACTAACAAAGATATTTTACCTAAACAATGTACCATTGATGTTTTCAATGACAAGAAACAAGAAATAACTTAAACTATTTATTAAATTAACCAAAAAACTTAACAATAATCAAAAATAGGACAAAGGAAAAATACACAAATTTAATATGGTCATTTATACAAAGACACACAGACGAGTTTCGCGCTTGTGTTGTAATCGCACGATAAATAATTCGGGGTTTATCAGAGGGGCCATGCTTGTGATATGGCGACAGTAACCATGCATTAAGGTTTCTGAGGACTGACAATGGAATAATTAATAATTTACTTAAAAAATTAAAAATAGCAATCGACAATAAGGGGGCCATTAATTACGTGAGCCATTTTTGAGAATTCCTCGACCTCTTCCTCCCCCCTTCCACACCCCTAATCGCATGCGAGATTCTTCAAAATTTATGTTTTCGCTATAAACGTGTTATAGTATTGAGAAAAAAAACAAAAACGTAACTTGTTGTTGAAGACTAGCAATAATTTTTCAGGTAATTTTATACCCTTTCCTGCTGGAAAAATAACTACGTGATATTGGCCAAGAAAGTGAGATTTGGAAAGATTAAACTTGATACCCTCCCCCTCCCCCCTAGAACACCTTATGTAATTAATAGACGCCCCTTAAAAAGCCTTTAAACCTACATCGTAAACGATAAATATGTAAATATGGAAAACATTTCATATCTGACATGACATTTTTGGCATCTTTGGTCTTGAAATCGGTTTTAACTGTGCCCCTTTTTTTCTTTTTTGAAACTATTTTAAAATGATAGGATATCACAAGTCCAGCAATAACCAATATCATAGGAATTCATTTCATGTGGTGTTGATCTTTTGGTTTCAGATCAAATCAAAATCACTTTATTCATGTAGGTCACGGAAATGACACTTATGAATGTCAAAAAAAAATTTCTAATTGAATCTACCGCTACTTCGTAAAGGGTTGGGCTAATGAGAAGAAGTAGCAAGAAACTCATTGCCACTCTTTTATATCAAGATTCACATTTCCATCGATTTACAAATCATTTCAATTGCAATATAATATGTAAAGTGATGCAACAAACATACTCAAACGTCAAATAGTCAATACCTTACACGAGTAAGTCAAAAAAGTAAATGTAAATTAATACAAAAGTTATTGCGTACAGTAGCTGCATCATCCACACACACCGTAAATAAATAAAGGTAGTCTGTGAGCATTTTATAAGCGATTATAAATAAAATATATATATATATATATATATAACTTTTAAAAATCTGAAACCGAGTCTCCGGCAACAGGATCATCCTGCCACCACAAGCAGCGCCCGTTCACGAGCATGACGCATGAGCCAACCATCGCCTCCCTCAATCATATTATATTTTATCCCATCCCATGTCGCCGCCAGAAGCAGTGACATTTAAACGAGCATGATGAAACCTGTTACGAGAACTCAAGCAAACAACAATAAAAGAATCCTAATCTACATATCATGCAATACTCACCAAATAGTCACAATTTGACAATTCTGCTTAAACTTGTAATTAATATTATATATTAATAATTATATTTTACTAACAGCAATCAAAAGCTCAATCCTTTAGGGTAATCAAATCAGAACCATTTTATTTATGGTCAAGAAAATGACTTTTCTTTTATATCCACCGCCTTCGATTCATACAAATAAATCATTTCACTTCATTTCATTTCCAGGGTTGACCAATAATAAGAGGAAGTCGCAAGAAACTCATTGTGACAATCATTCACTGACAAATCATTTCAGTTACAATATATGTAAAGTGATGCAGCAACAATACTCAAACCACAAATACTCAAAAAAATATATAAATTAATACGTAAAAACTAGAGTTATTGCTTATATATACAAGTTGTATATAGTTTGCATCCAGTATCTATTTAAATGACTTTACAATAATGTTGAGTACCTTAAGATATTCCTCGATGGGTAGAGAATACACAATAAGAAAATCATCGTCCCTGAAATTGAAATAATATGAAATCGTAAAAAAATTATACCCACGTCTGCCTTCTCATTTTTCAGTGCAAATCGGTCGGTTCTAAAAAGACGCAAAACAAGGAAAATATAGTCACCCTATTCAGATAGTAGAGCCAAGGTCACTCTAGTGACTACGCACACCGGCAATCTACGAAATCCTTGACTACGGTCAGAGACCTGCGGAAGTCGACGCGGCCAGCCAACGTTGAACCGCCGCCGTTCATACGATTCAACTTATAGAGTAATTTCCTCGAACAGACCCGGCCCAAGAGACGGCTCAACGCGGCTGGACAGCGCTTTTATGTCATCATGTCAGCCGGCCTTCAATTCTGATGTTTATGTTAATCACTAAAACCGGACAATGTTTCTAGGTGTATTTTGAAGGAATCATTGACAATCGTTATTATGTGTAACTAACTAACTAACTAAAATGTTTAATAAATTTTGTCATCACCATGGTCTGTCATTCCTACTTTATTATTTACATTACATTCTCAAAAGTCCAGCTTTGTCTGCTTCCAGAAACTACTAGACGCATTTTGGATTGGTTTAATAAGATAGTTGTCGCTCTTTCAAAAGTCCCAGTAAAATATTTACATTTATAATATTAGTAAGGATATGTATGACATTTTATTGACAGTATTCTACATTTGTTAAGCGGCAAGTCGCCAAAGCAAATTTTTAACAAGCCGCCAAACCAGGCGTTACGCTTTCAAGTACTGAAACGACCCTATTGAGAATGACACCCAAACGTCAATTATTGCAAACATGAGAGATGTTTTGTTTTAGCCTTCCTAATGATGATGAACTTTGAAGATAGCCTGCTATCTGGTATCGTCAAAATTTGCACTACAATCTCATCCAAAATCCAACGAATAAAACTAATTTTATGCAAGACATAAAAAAATAATTTATTAATATTTAAGCAAATTAGATTCTTAAGAAGAAGCCAGTATCGGCGGATGACGCAATAATTATTTAAAATCGTCAATTTAGTATTGAAATAAGTATGACAGAATTCATTACAATGGCTGCGATGCTTGACCTGACTCTCTTAACATTTGCTATCAATATTTTATAATGCTAATATGTATTCAATTTAAATACAAGAAGGGCACCTTAAGATCCGATGTTGAATATATACCATATTCAAAATAATATCTTAACTTTGTTGACCAACCATCAGTGGACATTAAGGCCGCAATATATCTCATCAACAGACATCTTTGTACAGAATGTCGGCTATGCCTTTTCTGCCGTGCAGCGGTAATGTGCAAGCATTTATCATGGTTCAGTTTTTGTCATAGAAGAGGAGGATAAACGAGCGTAAGGATCACCTAAAGTTAAGTGATCACCGCCGCCCACATGCTATTGCAGCACCAGAGGAATCACTCCCGACTGTGCGAGCCTTTTAGAAAAGTGTACGCGCTTCGCGTATCGTTCTAGGAACACCGCACAAAGAAGCTCATTCCAGAGCTTGTTTCAACGTTGAAGAAAGTTCGTTGAAAAGCCTACTGTGGAGAAATGCCACATGTCCTGATGGTGGGGATGATATCCTAATTTATGGCCTGTCGTGCGACGGAGGAATTTGGCGGCGGGAATCAGGTTACAAGCCAGAAATAGAAACAGAGGGAGAAATAGAACGACAGATTTAATCAGTGGTATCTTAAGATGCCGTGATAAAGTAATATCGAACCACCCACAGCTTTCACCAAAATATTTCCAACTACTTGGATCTCCGTGTATTTTACAGGAAACTTTTACCTATTATATATCGCCAATAGCTAGATTACTTTGATGCTCCAAATGGGTTATGTAATCTTAGAAATTGTGTTTTAATACAAGTTTATAAGGCACAGACTTGGAATGACATTATTGCTCATTCATTCATAAAACAGGTTGAATGAGTTGCTATACTAGAGACAATTTTCTTTATTTTGTAAGTGATACGAAAATAAATTAATTTACCTGCAATCTTGTAAGTGTTGCTATTGCGAGTTTTAAAAACTCAAAAATTTTCATACTCTGTTACGTTAAGTATTTTATATTTTTATCAAAAACTTACCTCAGAACTTTCCGTCTGTTATTTGGATGCAAACGCGACGCCATAACCGGATCCACAACCCTCAATCTATCGTGAATTTCTTGATTCGTGAACTGTGCTTCATTATCAATGTCTTCTAAAAGCTTATCCCTATTCAAACCACCGTTATCATCATACATTTCTCTAACCACTGCACAATCAAATTTAGCATGTTCATGATCTTCACAATCTAAAGCCTTCTTCTTGAATTCTTCTTTAGTATCAATATCATTGAAATCTCTTTTACGTTTACTTTTCTCCCAAAGCAATGCGTTTGTGTCGTCCATGTCTTCAACTAATATTTTATACACAATAGATTCTATATAGTATACCGTGCCACCGGCGACAATTGGTATTTTTTCTTGAGCTGTCAAATTGTTAATCTGATAAATAATTAAGGATACAGATTTTTTTAGAGAAATTAACGATATTGAGGAACTATTGACAGCGTTGAATGAAAAGGTGGAGATTAAAATATCATGTCGCATATAAGCCCAAAAAATAATATTTCTCAAAAGAAAGTTTAAGATTCGTTCCTGATTAATATCGCAGTGATGTTATTAGACGGGCCTTTGGAAAAAACAAACGAAAAGAAGAGAAAAATTAACATAATTTTTTTTATTTATTAACTTCATATAGAAGAGGAGATATTATTCCTAATTATTTTTTACAAAAGACAGTGTACTAAGCAATACAGACTTGACTCGTCCGTAATATAATTTGACAATCATACCAGACATACCTTCAAAGAAAAAACAAACATACTCTAGTGGCAACTGTCACTACAGAGATAGCATTTGTGCAAACTGTTGCTACAGATACAATATTATCATTAGTGGCTTCACGAACAATGTGTTGTTAATTTTAGGAGACATTCCAGGGCCTGTGGTACCCGGCTGAGCAAACAGGTCACTGTGCATAGCAACAACACTTGCTCTAACATTTGAAACTAAACATTCATTGACTATACATACTTTTAAGACGCAAACCATTAAGAGTATTATTTATTGTAAAAGTTATACAGTAATGTCTCTCTCCAACAACACGGAGTTGTAGTAAAGACGACTTAGTATGATTGAGAATGAATTGCTTGAACAGTCTGATGATATTGAGACCATGAACGACAAAAGAGTAGTGATATAATAAGTATTCTTAAGGGCTTTGCAAAGTCTTAAAGAAAAAGTGAATCATAATTGCCAAGATTGTAGACTATAGAAGTATATTTCACTTTCTGAAAAAGTATGGGTTATTAATATTATATAAACACGGTATTTTTGGCTATATTTGCTAAATTTATACGGTATTTTTTACTTTTATATATATTATATTGAATTCCTGATCGGCAAAATAGACCATTTTAAAAAGGTAACTTTAGATTAAAGGATACAATTTCCAGTGCCCTGTTCCTGAAGTCCACGACGGTGAAGTTCTGGTGAGGCTCCAATATATTGAGCAGGTGATGGGTGACCAGCTCCCTCTCTGTGAGCGAAGCCTTTGCAGTCACTATATCAAGCCCTTTGTATATCTGAAACAATCACAAATAGAATAAACTATAGACATACAGAAGGAAAGAAGATGAAAGTGATGAAAACTATAACGTCACACCGCTACATACTTAGCCGTATTGGTATTTAAATAGTAATTAGTACAATTAAATATCGTTTCCTCTGCTGAGAGATTTACGGAAAGGGGTTGGCTGGACCAGCCTTTATGAATACAGGATTGTAATAAGAAAATTGATATACTTATAATGAAGAAGATATATATACAGAGTTTCTATAAATTATGTGATCATTTAAACATGAGATACAAAGTAAGAAGGTGTTTTACCATTATGAAAAAGTATCATTCTCAGCCAGCTTTGTAAAAAATAATAAACGCGTTAAGTGAATCCAAAATATGAAAGCTACCGCAAAACACAATGCCACGGCAACAATAGGTGTGAAAGCGACGCAATAAACCTCCCCAAAAAGGATAATTATAGAACAAAAGACGAAAACCCGTGACCTGCTGGATTTACAAAGGCTGCTCTTTAAATAAGTCAATGTGTCGATTATGCAAATAAGTCTAAAGCGTATGAAATGTATGTAATAGGGCCGAAGCTAGGGCTTTATTACACGTTAGACAGAGCCTACTCATATTATAACTATGCTTTGTTTCATCATTTAAACTGCTCTTTTAACTGTACAAAATTACATTTCAAAACCAATGAAATTCTATAAATTTAACTTAACTAAAATCTTATAAATTTTAACTTCACTTTCACTAGATTTTTCAGATATTCCAAAACCAAGAGTGCCGTAAGGCACACTGTTCCCCCACCAAGTTCTGACACTTATTTTGTTTATAAAATGGTTTATTTATTACATCGTCATATAGATCGATTCGTTAGCTTTCAGATACATTCGCACAAATCATTCTAATTATGAGCAATGTATTAATACACGTAAAATAATACGCGGCGTGATTTTCTAATAGCGGTGGTCCTTAAATAAATAAATAGCTAATATTTTTCAATAACATTCCAGTATTTTTCGGATGGAAGTTCTCAAGTAATGTAAATAAGTCCGTGAAGCATTGATCAAATAATCCTATCTTTTCCATAAATAACATGAAAAAATCTATCGAGAGGAAGACCAAGCATTGTTATGTAGGTACCTACATAGGCAGACTCCTTCTATACATTGCTTCATCAATGCGGCGAAGTATGTGAGGACTATCTGAATAATGGTAGCGGCAGACTGATGAATATTTATCAAGTGTTACACAAATAAAGGTAAGATTAAGAGGGAATATTAATATTTGGAGCGGCAGTCTTTTAACAAGAGCTTCTGGACAGATGGAAGCGTCACGTGCTACTTGATCAACCTGCCCACAACGGCGCGGGCGTCTACCTGGCTCAGGCATTTCAACAAGAACATTAAAGGGGAGATAACTATGCTAAATATATGTTACGGTCACATTCATACGATCACGTGTCAATGGAGTGATCAAATATTAAATTAAGGATAATTGGATCGGTAAACTTTGACAGTAATCCAATGGTTGGAGAAAGAACAGAGCTTTCTTTCAAATAGCTAAGTGATATAATTTTCTCACTTTCTTTCAATATAACACTTAGAAAGATATATTACTATTTTTTAAATGAGTTGTCTACAATTTTGTTTTCTGTTTTTGTTTTAAATTGGCATAAGTACATATGACATTTCTAAGTAAAAAAAAGTTTTTTTTATAAAGTAAAGAGGAGATAAATATAACGAAATAGAACTATGCCTTCAAGCTACGCTACTTAAGTGGATTGGAACTGACTTTACCCGAAAGAAACCACATGAAATTAAAGTTTAAAAAATAATAAAAGATGAAACTACGCACAAATTTCATTCATTATCACCATTACGTAAGTGAACCAAATAATAATTTAACAAAAGAATAGGCTATCGGGGGTCACGGCGATTGTGACAACGCTTGCGCGCGCCCTTCCGTCATATCATTCGGCGGACAAGATCGAATAAGTCACCTTGCTACGACTTAATATAAATAATGTTTAATTATTACCAAATTAATCTAATGATGTTTTTAAATAATAATGTATACTTCGCTGTTTTATTTTGCTATCGTGAATGTTTGAACTCGCACTGCAAGGGTTGCGTACGTTTCTATTATTTGTTATTATATTAACAACAATTATACACATTCTGTAAATTTTTTAGCTGACTTTTGACTCGTTTATGAGGTACAGCTTGCTGACATATAGACGGACGGACAAACAGTCTAGTCTATTGTCCCTATTACTTAGAACCTTGGGTACAGAAACAATCAAAGACATTTGTTGTCCGTATCTCCGGAATGTGTGGCAGTAAGATGAAATAAATAAACAATTACTGAAAAAAATACCCAATCAAAAATACGGCAATTAAATTCTTTTTAGGCTTGGGAATTATAACAATGCACATAAATCAAAATCCATAGGATCCTTAAAAGATGCCATAGATTGCCATAGGATTCCATCCTAGAATATATAAACCGATTTAAGCCGTTAATTACCATTCAGTCTAAAGTCTTGCTGAAAATCGTATATCATATAGGCGTAAAAGGCATTTATTTTCTCAAAATTGAATCCTTTAGAATTCTTTTTGATGTCATTTCTAATATACTATATACTACTACCACTTCGATGCTACACAGAACATAATATCAACAATAAACTAAAAGCTACGTAAACTATCCCACGAATGCCCACGATAGTGTGTACACAGCAAGAGTAGCAGGAAAATATATTTCTAATACGATATTTAAAAACAACCATGATCAAAACAGAAACTTGTAAGTAATATAAATTTTGGTGTGTTATTCCAATTAACTTAACTTTTTTGTTTGTTAACCGATTGTAATGATACCAACACTAAATATAACGTTGAGCTTCCCGCAATACATCTATACCTACTGCATTCCAATCAGTTTAGTCCTTGCTCTTTCATATTTTTTGTCGTTGCTTATACTGGCATGCACCAACAAACAGACAAAATACATAAACCATCTGCAGTGAAATATCTCAGAAGAATATTTTGAAGTAATGCTTCAAAATATTCTTCCACAAAAAAGACAAGCTATTCTTACAAAGCGCCGAATCAAACTAGAAATAATGAATGATATAACGAAATCCTCAAAGATACTTTGAAAACATTTAGCCAGTAAAAACTTCTATCCAGGAAGTAGACTGGTAGCAGTCTGTCGCTTTGAGGATAAAACATCTTCTCACTTCATTTTGGGAGAACCCAAAGATTGTTATTAGCATAACGAAAGTTGTTGATCTTGGTGATACTATCCCAGGAATTAATAAGGGATTGACTAAGATTTAAAACTCTAATGTAGAATTTTCAGTAATATCAACTACTCAGGTCTAATTAGTAGCCAACGATCCGGACTATAATATCTGCTGGCTATCAAAGTCAACTCAAAAATTCAATCAGAAGATACGACAATTTTAACAAAAAGTTACAACAGCACAAGAAATTAAAATAAATATTCAAAAAAAAAAGTAAATAATATTGTTCAAATATAAAATTAGATGCAAAATCGCGTGGGAAGATTAGCTTTATACTACATACAATTCAACTCCAAGTACCAAATTTTAGTTTCCTATGAAGTAGTCTACGCTTCTGAAGTTTTTGTTGATAATCAGTGACTTAACCAGTCAAGAATTCGACGTATTTCAGATGTCAACATATCTGAAACTATAAAAGCTAGTTTGATAAGTCTACAGAGGGAATCCTGTACTGAAAATCTCTGCTTATATGCACCAAGACAATCAAAGCTTTGACTGTTATAATAAGGACGAAAGGCTTCTAGAAAGACTGGTTTCCGTTTCCTTAGTCCCGTTTTAGAGGGTGCACTCCCGAACTCCCTGAATGCAACTACCAATTATTATTTATAATATATTGTAATTTTATAAGTTATAGGCAAAATTTGAGTTTCATTCCCTTTTTTTTATGATAGTAAATAGTCAACATGAATCTCGTATTAACATTTTGAGATAAGGTAATGAGAATTTGAGAACAACACAAGCGATTTTAATGCAATCTTCTTTATTCAAAGAAACGCGGCCCCCACCCACATCAATTCTAAAATTGAGATAATTTTAAAGTGTATATCGTGACCAAACAAATGTGATCGAGAAACTGGTGCGTGTTGTTCTGGATGGGAGGTCATCGTTGATTAGCCGCGAGCCGTCCTACCGCAATAGGTCACAAGATATGCATGTCTCAAGGTGACTTGAAGATTTTGCGCATTATTTGGCTGTCTGATATATTGGCTGGTGTGTATAGCGGCTTTTTAGTATCTGCTGAGGTCTAAATTTGAAAATGCAAATATTATCTATGATCGCCTGGTGAAAGGGCAGCCTCATACTTTCAGCTTTGGAAGTGGATTCATGGATTTCGCAAAACGACTTGGAGATAAGGTAGGTAAATTTATTGAAGTAGGCGTTACTTTGCGGAAATCCATAACTATCCAAATCTGAAGTCTCGTGCCAGATTTTGGCGACTCAACATGTACTGAGGATGCCTCGTGTAGAGGCGAAACACGTGTCGAATAATTTAAAAGACAAATATTGGCGGAATTAACACTAAAGAAAATTTACAGGAATGACGAAATGTCCAAGCTACTGCAGTTGGTTTTGGGGCTGCTGTTTGAGTGCCGAAGATAGCAAGCGAAATTTGTCGGTCTCATTAAGTCGTCCATCTTTGTGCCGTTTAGGGTCGAGATAATTGGCCCGGGAGGCCCAGAGGCACTAAGAATGTAAAAAGTGCAGTGTCTACGCCTCAATAGGGCTAATGGAAAACCAAGCGCTGGCAGCTATTGCGGTGAACGGATCATCCAACGAGTCCAACTTCGTGTTTGTCGTCCGTTAGCCGCTATGAAAAACAATAACATCGATGCGCCGTACGGTTAAAACTGGCGTGTCATCTACCATGAGATTTGGGTGTCTTTCAACAATCAATCTTACACAAATATTTGAATGTGAAAAAGCTGTGTTCTTAATGAGTCCCATAAAATTTGACTGAGTCGAAAAACGAGCCGCGTCAAATTGGTGTGGGACATAGTAACAAGTACTTACTACTACGATCCCAAAACAAAGCAGCAATGGAGCAAGTGGGTCTAGATGAGCTCTAACTAACCAATCACGCGGGTGCAGTTACTTTAAGCGGATGATCGCTTCATATTTTAGTAAAATTACTATGCAGAATCGATTCGAGAATTATTTGAGGGAAGTTATTGACAGACAGATAAATGAATTTTGGATGTGGAAAAGCTTAGCCATCGTATATACAGTTCGATCTGGCTTCCGTTGAGATTATTTTCTGATACTAGTGCGATTTGCAACACCAAAAGAGACTTTTTTTATGAGAAAAAGTGCTCCACGGCACAAAAAGGAACCTTTGTGGTACCCATCTATCTGGCATACTGAGCTAAGAAAGACTCTTTTAAAGAAGAATGGCAGATAGTGAAATTACTTGGCTAATGAGACAACATCCTATGTCTCAAAGTGACGAGGACAATTGCGATGCCGCTCCAACTTTGAGTTCGAGAAGAAGTGGCAACAAACTCATTGCCACCTTTTAAATCAATATTAACAGGTAATTATAATTATTCTTATTGCAATCGAATCAAAAATATGAAATTAAAACACTAGATATAATAAAGGGCGAACGATTTTGTTACCACATTAGGAAAATAGATCTCTTACAAATCCACAGTAACCAGTAGCGATTGGTTACGATACCGCTAGCCTCATATGATTTCCGACTTATTAGCATTACGATATTTTGTTTGTTTAGCGTGAGTATCACAATAAAATAAATAAAAAATCACTTTTAGAGAATACAAACGCATGAAGGCCGTAGCAATACATATTTATGTATAAATCTTATAACAGCAATCAAAATCACTTGACATAAATAACAAAGTAATTAAGCAACAAATTAAGCTCCAAAATCTGCGCTTCGCTACAGATAGCCTCAAACCTACGACCTGAGATAACCTGAAATGACTACTGAACCATATCTCATATTATTATGTAATTATTCTGTTCAAGCTTAAATTGCACGCATATGAAACATAAATTGGTAAATTTTTATGAGCGTTGCTAAGAGAACGGTGCGCGTAATCAGTTCAAGCGGATAGCGATTTTACGGCTAGATTTTATTTGTTTTATATTTATTTTGCATTGCTGTACTTCCTTAGGTGGAGAAGATAGAAGTATTGTGTCTTCTACCGCATTTATCACGAAGAGTGTCTGTCCTGATCTCTGACTCCTAATTCCAACACCGCAACATTCGCTCCAAACTAAGTCATCATCCTAACAATCTGGATGTGTAGTGTTCCTTCACAGTACGGTTGTCAAGGAACTTTCTTACACGGATATGGTACGAGCCGACTTTGCGGGGTGTTTCCGGGTCGAGAGACGGTACGAGATAGGTATCTTCAAAAGCCACCCTCTAAAGGCCGGCAGCACTCCTGTGATCCCTTTGATGTTGCAAGAGGAAATAGGTGGCAGTGATCACTAACCATGAGGTGCACTTACTTGTCCTATTGTACCATAAAATAATACACACAAAAATAAGGTTGATTAATAGGTTACAATAATTTTGGATAGACCGATTTTCCATTCTGATGGATTCCACGATAAGATCTGGTACGTACAAAAAGTGTTACCCAGTGAGTAGGAGCAATATAATAAGTATAAGTGGATAATAAAAAAGCGCAAGTAAATTTGTTATCAAGAAAATAAGACTTGATAAGGCTATCTGATATTAAGTGATCACCATCAGCCAGAAAATTTAGATCAAGAATGAGGACGCTGAGTAGGTCAGAACCACATCGACGCCAGCCAAGTAAATGCAACTGGGAAATATCGTCAGATTCTATAGAAATCGATACAAGAAGATGAATTCGTATAGAAAATTATCTTCAAAGCTTATAGTTACAAAAATATTTTAGTCGAATCCAAACACGAAAATAGGTAACAAGTATTATTGCGTAGTTCTTTTCAGCTTCCCGCCTACACTGAGGCCATAACTCAATTCGAAAAAATTACAAGACAGCGAAAATCTACCAAGGCCACCCACTTATCTACGCGATAGTACTACTGCCGCGCATCTCAACCGCGTTCCCATTGTCATTGAGAGGTGCTATCGGAACGGCATATGGATGACAATCGCTTGGCAATATCAAACTAGTAATATATCAACATTATCATGTGTTAAAATAAACTGAAACAGGTTTAATTTAAATTGTTCAATAGCACGGTTTTGCCATTGACAAAATTATAGACCTCGTTTACTTTTAAGTAGCTAATGTTACTAATATATATACTGTGTTTGCTTGAAATATGAAATTAACAACATTGTATTAAATGGAATATGTATACCTACCAGAAAACTAATTCAATAAGTATCTGTTTATTGCTATGTTTCTGATCTGGCTAATCTTCGAACGGCTTGACGGCGTTCTAACGTTGGCTTTCTTTAATTTTATTAAACCAATTAGTGTTTCGCTCAAGTTAACATCAGTAATAGAATCCGATTTAATTATCTATTAACCACATAACAATTATACGAAATCAACGTAAACGAAACTGCTAACCTCAATATCTACAGTTTGTTCTCTTATGCAGGCATATTTGGAAATATAAACTTTAAACAAAGATAGTAAAAAGGATAACTTCATATGCATGTGTTTTGTCTTTGTGAGGTTAAAAACATGAAAATAAAATTGTTTTAAACTATTCAGTAACTATAGTGACGCATTTTAGGGTTTTTGGATATATATACTTATTTGAAAGGGATAAAAATACATTTAATGCGAATAATATTTTATTAAATAAAAATAAATATCGTCATATTATGAGTAAATAAATAAATTACATAAACAGTTAACTACACCTTTGAAAGTAAGGATTGCTGATTCCTGTGCCCGTGTCTTGTTTGCAGTGTCTTTGTTTTAACTGAAATGACGTACTAACGTTTCTTATTTTTAAGAATACTTACATAAAATTCATTCTTAAATTCGTCTTTTTTTGCCACTGACGTGGTATCAAACAAGTAGATTTTTAGAGAACAAACAAGTACCTATGTTCATTATAGTGATTTGGTTCCTAAGTAAATACACATCATATAGTAACACTTATATAAAGTGTAAAGGGTCTTAAGTTCAGTTCTCGGTACAGCGTCATCTTCCTAGAAAGACAAAATTACAATTCATACTTTTATGTCCGTGTCAACTGCGGTCTGCCATCTGTCAGTCATTTTGTGTCTTCTGAGACGCCACGTCTCTGCACAACGCCAAGTAATGGAAATTTTCACAGAGTACTGGATCCCCGACAATTCGAGCAGCTCTCCTCAAAGAGAACATTACTCGTTATGTGGCCGGAACCGCACCTTATAAAGTACACAAATATAGCCCGGTTTGAAGTAGTGTTCCACACTACTTTAAAAAAATGTTGGTAAGGACTAAAATAAATTACTGGGCAAATGAGACTTGACATTTTATATCTCAACGTGACGAGCGCAGTTGTAGTGCCGCTCAGAATTTTTGGGTATTTCAATAATCCTGAGCGGCCTGCACTATAATGGGCAGGGCGTAAGAATTAGCATCAGCTGAACGTCCTGCTCGTCTTGACCCTTATTTTCATAAAAAAAGATGATCTACTTAGAACAACATTAAAATATGGATTACCCAATTTTTCGGGTAATGTCCCTGTTTATTTTCCAGGCAAACTTGATTGTTACTATGACGCGTTGTGGAGGTTGTGTGTTCCAAACATCAAATTAATTTGTATTATGAAAAGAAAGAAAAAAAGTGTGATTACTACTATTCTATCTGTGAAATGTAATTCCTTGACACTTTTTATGTAAATTATTTAAGTTTTCTTTAGTGTTAATTCCGCCAATATTTGTCTTTAAAACAATTCGACACGTGTTTCGCCTCTACACGAGGCATCCTCAGGACGTGTTGTCTCGCCAAAATCTGGCACGAGACTCGTGCGAATTGTTTTAAAGACAAATATTGGCGGAATTAACACTAAAGAAAACTTAAATAATTTGTATAGTTATGGATTTCCGCAAAGTAACGCCTTATTCAATAAATTTACTTTTTATGTTCCGTAGTATTGTTTTTACACGTTTTCACAACGCGCAACGGCATTTTTAAATATTTTATTGAGACGCAAACTGATCTGTCACAGACGATGACAATTCTCATAATGGCCGCCTATCAGCTTGTATTAGTGTAAGTGTGTGACATGGAGTCCTTATTTTTTTACAAGTCCGTGCTACTGACGCACATTTATACTTTTAGTAGCAATTTAAACAAATCAGTAACAAAATATAAAAGAGTTCTACCGTATTGATAATTTAGAGGGATTCCAATCTAAAATAGTATTTTCACTTTCCAAACGGGCGGGGATTTCCCATAAAATACAGTTAATGAAATTATTTTCAAATAAAGCGCTCACGGGCTTAGGACTCGCCGACGCCTCCACTGCTTGTCATCGTTTCCAAGATGACATCTTCTGTCATCCCTTCCACCATGACGCCTCATGTCATCCTTTTCAATGATGTCTCGTCACGCCAATTTGGCATGATGACAGTAATAAAGAACCAAACAATAAAATGGTTCTAAGAAAAAAAATGTAAGGCTTATAAAAATGAACGAGTTTTATTATATATTTTGAGATTATAAAGATATTCAAGTATCATAAAAGTATAAAATACGTCAAACATCAGCCAGTCTAATTGAAACATAAATGACGCCACGGCTCAATAATCAACACCGCGTCGCTTAAAGTTTTGGTTGTTATATTACGCGTTATTATAGATTTCTGAAGTGTGACATCACAATCGGCCACCACCATGCAACTTACAGGCGTTTTACCGCGTAATTCAAAGCAGATTGATAAAAATACATTCATTTCCGTTACATATTGCTTAAATAATTTTATTTAGACAATAGACGTGTATAAACCCACCGACATTACAGAATGTTTCATCAACGTATACACATATATAAAGCCATATCATTCCCAATATCATAGCGGAACGACAAAAGTATACTTAAAGACAATGTCTGCATACTTTTTCTCGTCGTGTGTGAACTGTCACTATCCGAATCAAATCTGAACTGATTAATTGTTTTACATTGCTGCTTATTCACCAAGAATATTTTAAAGAACTGGAGTACATGCGGCAATGTAATGCGGTGTATTTGTGGCATGTTCCATATTTCGGTTATGTTTTTAAACGACGTGCATTGTCTATATGTATAGAATGTCATTGATCATGCTTACTGTTCTTAGATTAAACGGATATAAGGGCAAATGTACGTTTTCATTGAGTAACGGCGGAAGTAAATGTCTTATCTTTAAACATATTACTAAAAACTGTTACTCAAAAAATACTACACGCACAGGATATCCTCTCTGATGTTGGCTTTCTACTAGTTTCCGGTCTTTGAAATTGTTTCACTCGCCATCACCACGGGTCGACTGGGCGGTGCCTCATAGAAGACCCACATCATACCCACATAACGATTCCATAATTTCACAGCCAATCTTAATATTCGGTGGAAATTTAAAATTATTTTGATACCAAATCTATTGTCATTTGTCAATCGATGTTGAAACTCAATTCTGACCAAATTGCCTTCGAGATCAAAGCGGATAAAACTAATTCAATTTGGCGCCAATATCAATAAAGTATTGTATAATTGTAATTATTATACGTTGTCAAAATTTTCTATCGAATTTATTACGGGGAGTGCTCAGAAGAGCGGTTGATTCCAGCGGCCGAATTCCACAAACCGATATCACGTCAAAATGCTAAATACCACCCCCATCACGTTGACTTCTAGCATTCCACAACCGCGCGTTTTGCAAGAAATCTCTTATCTCGCAAAGCCACTTTGAATCAAAGCTACCGGCTGCTGTTTTCCCGAACCGCTAAGACTTAGGAACCTCCAAGGAAAGAGCATACTCCCAAAGACCAGCAACGCATCTCTTGACACCCGTTGTTGCGGATGTCCATGGGCGGTTGCCTCGCCACTCCCCATCCCGCGAGCCTCTTGCCCTTTTGCCCCCTCGTATTAAAAAAAAATGTGGTACGACCCGGATCACGAGAAGATTATGCCACTCAACATATAAAGGCCCGTCTGTTCCTTTCGTATCATGATCACATAAAAATAAATTCTGACTTAAGGTTCGTATGTTTATCTATTTAATTACTCAATCTCTCAGAGAAAGTTTTAATGAACCGCTACAGTAACAGCTTGAACCCGGTGTGGTTGAGCTTGATATTCATAGTGGGTGCTGGTGTAGGCGATATAGCTGACGTCACTCTCTAGATAACTGAGTGACAGCCTACGCTACGGTGGCCCACGTTTACGATATATCAGCTACTCTGTTACGGATTTATGTTAAATATGTTGCTTTACTCTTTATAATGCTACGTTCTATGTAGGCGATTCGAACTAAAGCGATCATCAAGCTAAGTACGTGCGATGTCCTTATTCGGTCAAGAAAAACTTTTAGGAAGATCTACAGACTGAAGCCGAACACGCAATACTCTCTTAACGGTACAGTTGTGACTATTGACGTTTTATTGTCCGTCCAAAAACAACCTTACTAACCCGAATAGTTGTATTAAGTGACATAGTTCTATTTCCTGTAGTAGGGTTTTACACACCGATTTTTATTATATTTTACCTTTAATAGGAAAAATATAAGCATCGCTTCGGTAATGTTTCGGCAAGTAAATGTGTAACAAGGCGAAAATATCGAGCTGTGCGGGGCTGATAGGGCACCGCAACTCATGTCGGCGTAATGTGGGTGCATCAGTGGGCGTCTGTGTCGCTTTCACCGTGGCCAGCGACGCGCTATCGTACATATCGGCTGACATTTACACGCCCGATTACACCGGATACACCTCGGACACGTTACACGAGTTACATCTTCCGCTCGGCTTGTAAAGCTCTCACAGTTGGCGTGTCGGAAAGGCTAGTAGTACGATGACGAGTTGTCTTCTTACCCCCTGTCTGAGGGCGGAAGGAGGGTGCCAGGTCTGAGCGCTATACCCTGGAACTACATCTCCCAATGCATTCGGAGAGTCATTGGGTTATTTTGGCTTCTTCGCTATTTCGCTATGAACACATCTGACTGGCTTTTTTAAATCAAATTGTGTTTTACTTTATAACAACAAAAGAGGAGGAGGTTCTCAATTCATCGGTATGTTTTTTTTTATATTTGTTACCTCAAAACTTTCGACTGGGTGAACCGATTTTGATAATTATTTTCTTATTTGAAAGCTGATGCTTCCCGTGTAGTCCCATTGTAATTAAGTTCAAATCTGATAATGGCATCCATGAGAAAACCATAAAAGTCTTAAATTTGCTATACGTATGTCGACGACAAATTTACGAATAACTCAATATCGCGCCAACCGATTTCGATGATTCTTTTTTTATTGGAAAGGATATACTTCAAAGGTAGTTTGATGGAATCCATGACAAAGTAACGGAACTCTTCAATTCTTAGGAGTATTTTTTATGCTATTAGGATATTATAGGTTACTATGTTAGGTTAGTATATGTAAGGTAGGTGACTTAGTAATTAGTAATTGTCGTAGTCGAATATGATGATCAATCTGTGGCAGAATTTCTAACTGTCTGTAATCTAGTTGCAAAGCGCTTACGTTCATTGCTGCATTAAATTTAGTATAATATCTATACATATTTACAATAATTGTTAGTTAGTGTACTTCAATAAACTACTTCTTTAAAATAAAGTACTTCTTTAAAAAATAAAAATAACAAAACACAACCGACTTAAAAAACGCTATTCCAAAAAAAATAGATAGGTACAATATGCACTAAAAAGTATAAAAATAATTGCGTTTTTATACAATCTAATTAATTAATTACTCTAATTCTAGTTACAATTATTCTAATTTTTGGAGTCGGTGTCTTGCTGATGGTAAATGATACGCCCTGCCCATAACAATGCAGTGCCGCTCAGGATTCTTGAAAGGCCCAAAAATTCTGAGCGGCATTACAATTGCGCTCGTCACCTTGAGATATAAGATGTTAAGTCTCATTTTCCCAGTAATTTCACTAGCTACGTTATGTTATATTACAGACATTGTAAAATACTCTATTTGATTGAGAGTGACCGTTGAGTTTCTTGTATGTTCTTCTCAAGAGCTCTACTTTTTCCGAACATATAGTAGATGTAATAATTATATTTACTCAAATATTTTTAATAACGATTCAAATGCGCTAGTTTAAGCCTAATTGAATAAAGTTTATTTGACTTTGACAAATGTGGACCGGTTATTGAAATACCAAAAGTAGGAAATATATTAGAACATTAATCTGACAGCGATTGAATACAGAAATCGAATGATAGCTGAAAGCGTCCTGTGGGTTATGGACCCTTAATAAAACTACAAAATCTTTTTAATAGTTTCGCCAAGTTTACAATGTTTAGTTTGTACCTCGCTTCGAAAATATTAGTGAACGCACTTCAATGACTAGGCGACATGGAACATATTCATGTCGTTATGAAACAGACTAATAACAGAATAGACGTACACAGTAGAAGAGGAGAATTGTTTTTTGCATAACATAGGAAGTAGGAAAAACGAGCGTACGGGTCCGCTGATAGTTAATTATCGCCTGCCATAACCATAGGATCATTGGTCTTTTTTGGTTCAGGCGAGCGCCACACATCAAAAGAGCCAGAGGACGTCCTAAAGAACGTTGGATGGTGAGATAATATTTGCTTTATATAGGTAAGAGGGGGCAAACGGGGAAGAGGCTCATGGGATGGGGAGTGGTGAGGAAACCGCCCATGGAGATCCACAACATCAGGTGTCAAGAGATGCGTTGCCGGCCTTTAAGGTGGGAGTATACAAAAGAAGACGAAACAAATTAAATTTAAATATTTAATCCGAGAAGTGAGTGATATATCACTTTAAAATATCAAACTGTTTAGATTTGAAAGAGTGACATCTCAAGTCAATTTTCTAATATCATATTATTGGGGATGAGTAGGTTATCAAATGTAAATCAAATCTTGTAGATGGAGCCACAATCTGACAGTTGAACAATACATACCAAGATTTACGGTCGGTTGGCTCAGTTGGTAAGAGTGGTCGGACGGAACCCGAGAGTTTATAACAATGATAATTACAATATTCCTCAGAATTTTCGCTCCATCTTAACCTGTAAACGCGCAATTACTTATGAAACTATAAAACCCTTGAATAGAGCGAGCGCCCAAATGCAGTAATTAATTAATAGGAAACTGATAAGGGCCGGGAACACGGTCCCAACAGTTAATTAAGCCAACAATCACTCATACTAGTACACGAAATAATCAGCAATAAATTATTTGGGCGGAAATACGAGACCGCAGCCATCCTGCTACTTATCGAGGACATGAGAACTGTAGTCCAAACATCGCCGTTAAAAGGTTCATGATACCACTGTAAGCGTAACTGGCCTCATTACTATTAGGTCAGTTAGCAAAGGTTCAAATATTAATTTTTACAAGTTAAGTTTGCTTAATGCAAATTAAATTTTTGGGTTCCGTCCTGACGCTCTTTCCAACGGAGCCAATCTAAACAATGTTTAGATTTGAAAGAACGACATCTAAAGTAAATTTACTACTATGCAATAATTGGGGTTGAGCAAGTTATCAACTGTAAAGCAGATCCTGTAGATGGAGCCACAAGCTGAGAGTTGAACAAGATATATGAAAATTAACGACCCATGCGTATTCGAACGGTTGGCTCAGTTGGAAAGAGCGCTCGGACGGAAGCCGAGAGGTCGCGGGTTCGACTCTCGCATCGTTCATAAGTTTTGGTTACAAAATTTAATTTGTATAAATAATCCCAGAAGTGAGGTATTACTTAACAAATTGTTAAAGTTTACTTTGGAAAGCTAACCACGTCTCATCCAGTGATACACAAATATTGATTAAACGTCTTTGAAATTAACTAAAAGGTAAGAAATAAGTGTGCACTGCACTAATGATTGACAATAATTAAAACGTATATTAGTAATCAAACAGCGGCGTTACCGTGAACTGTCACTTTAAGATAAGTAACGCACGAGTATCTTAATAATAATTCTGGCCTTTGGTAGCATTTGTTCTATTTCGTTTGTGTTGTCTGCGATATCTGGTCACATACCAGTTATTTGCCAAACTCATTATTCGAGATTTGTCTATTACCTAATTACATATCTCATATTTTCCATATTATTATGTATACCTATCCAAGTATATCGCATCGTTAGTAAATCTTGGTGTGTTTGTGCGACGACTCTTCGAGGCTATATTTTCGGGAGCTAGGGAAATCATTTAAAAATAAAAATAGCTTTCTACTTACAAAATGTACTTTATGAGCTTCAAATGTTTACAGCCCTTTTTAATGTCGACGATCTATTGTATTTTACAAGTTACATTGTGGCATTCATTGTAAATACAAACCGACTACATTGTTCATTTTTCTCGTATTACTGAAATAAGCAAAAAGCTTCATTTTAAGGCATATTGTTAATTCTTATGGAATTACATCGAAATTTCGGAGCAGACTTGACAATAAATACATTTTATATACGTCGTAATGACAGTTCACACAAAGCGACCTAAACAGTCCTCGGAGTAAACTGTATAGTTAAACGTCATTTAAGATACAATAGTCCAAAGAAGGAGTCAACGAGGAACTTGCATTGCTTTTTAGTTATTTTGATTCAAAGCAAAAGCTCCCAAAATTTTTAAATCTGGGCTGTAACTTTATCATGATTTATGCGATATCAACTTCAGGGTTATCAAAAGATGAACCAGGTGGAAAATATACCAATAATAAAATATATCTATATGTCTGTGGCGAAATAAATAGGGTTTAGGGACCTTCAAGTGTAGGGCATAACTAAAAGGCCGACAACGTTTCTATTAATGGAAATGGACACATAGACATACGTTACACCCCTGGAAGATAACGCTCTTGTGTTTCCTATGATAATACAAGAGAGCATGGTCTGCGGTGATGACAGACCCTCAGGTGAAAGAAATAAAAACGGAACACTATTAGACAACAACGTTCATGAAGACCCAAATCTTTTCATCTCCTAAATGGTGCAGACCCTAAAGAAGACAGGAGATTGTAGACGCATTTTCGCTTTTGAAATGTGTGCAGATCCCAGTGCTAGCTCTATGGGTCAATAAGTAGATCCTAAAGGAGCTCACACCAAACAGCATATCGCAGACAGAGGACATTCTAGGGAAGCTTCTTGTCATCCGAATAGATCCAGATTTGTGTAGAACCTGAAAAAAATTGTCTGATGGCCGAGCACCGACACCGATCGTAATAGCTGGCGACAAATTGTCTATATAGTAAATAATAGCCGGAACCATCACGACGCTCACCATTCAGCTCACGAGTAGATAGAAAGAGATAACTTCATCTATATTACTGGTAAAGATTGAATCCAGATAAATAATTTAGCATTAAAAGCTCCAAGCGCAAAGTACCTAATAATAGACAATAACAATCAACAAATAGCCGATTCAGGTACTTAAAAACTAGAACCAGATTACCTTAAGAGATAACTTGAAGTATAGACTTAATCCTTGAAAGCATTGGGCACTTGGGCAGGTACCTAACCTTTTGGCTTAGATTCGGCGAACTGATCGTAAGCAACGTTGGCTAATTATTAGAAAATCCTTTGTTCGGAGTTCGGCAAAGGTACCGCTGTTAATATTGTTTTGTTTTGCGTCCAGTCCAATTTTACTAAGAATTAACGTTTCCTTTTCTTCGGTTTAAACATGATTATTTCCTTTTATATCTTTTTTATTTGATTTGTATTTTTAGGGATAACAGGACACCTAAATTCGTGATGAATTTAATATTAAATTTCAACTATTATATCAAAACGTGTCAGTTCTTATAATCATGAAGTATGCAGTAGTCTCTAATGAAAGATATGCTGAGCGGGACTTAGAACTACACTTATTAACGGCACCGGAATTGTTCAATATAAGAAGTGCAACATATCCTAATGATGGGATGCTATACCAAGACAATACGTATTTCTGTAATGAAAGCGCAGAACTTAAAGGGAATAATTTTCAAATTATTGTAAATTGCTTAGATGAAATCTACTAAAAGTTTACAGTTGCACTGAGCAATGAACGAAGTAGTCCAAGTATTTGGTTTGCACGATATTGTTATTTTTAATGAATTTCTTCAGATTCTCTCTCGCTTTTATAACATTAAAAGTAATAAGAACCGGTTATACTAGATGCAGTAGGGAGAATTTCGTTCACTTCAACTAGTCAGACACACATCAAATAATTTAATACTATTTAATATACAGAAACTCGATCTTGACATGCTTAATAGGGTTACATTTCCATTTTTCATAGAAGCTTTTATCGCGTGTTTAGACTTAATAGGGTGTTAATTATTTAAGTTATTTACCAGTAAGCTTCCAGGTCCCATACTGTGAAACATTAACTCCAGATCTAATATAAGTAGATCGTATGCTGCTTGCATTGTATGTAGTAATAATGTATATATATATATAATGTAGTATTGACACACTTTTACACAAATCATCTTGCCCCAAACTAGGCATTAGTCTGTGCTATGGAATGCAAGACAACGATATATTTAATACGAGAAACTTACATTAACATACATAATTACCAATAACCAACCATGACACAGAAACAAACATCCAAAATCATCATATGAATGTTTGCTCCTACCGGGATTCGAGCCCGGGACCTCTAGCTCAGTAGGCAGGGTCATTAACCACTGGGCTATATGGGTCGTAAGTTCAGTTAATAAACCCCTTTAGTAACAACTCGGATCTTATTTTTTATATTGCTGAATTATTCAATCCTTAGGAGCATGTATGAGATTCGCGACGAAACAGTGGATGTGAGCAGATAATTCCATGATTATAACGATTTAAGAAAGCTTAAGTCTTCATTAAGTGCACTGAGGAGGGAAAATATATTTTAATAAGAATTCATAAAGAAAAGACAAGCCCTTCGTTGTGTTTCAAGACAATCGACGTCAGCGTTATTTTTCAAGGCGAATACAACTATTTGTAATGTGCTATATTAATAATTTATAGGAGATATATAATCACGAAAATATTGCCATTAATATTGTGATATAGATTCACATTAACTATATTTTTTCCAGTATTTCAATAGAAACATAACCAAAATATTAATTTTATGTAAATACAGGTATTGTTAAATCTACAGTTTTTTTTCCAGTCAATTTTATGAAGCCGTTTATTTACACAATTATTTTAAAAACATTATAAGCCCTAGCGCGCCACATTTGATTATTCCCGCACTCTTAAAGCTCGTTGACAATATAAGTAAATTTTACTGGAATGTTAAGCAAAAATAGAAATGATTATTTACTTTTTATATTATACTTAGATAATAATAAACACCCAGAAAGTAGGTATCTATAATTGCAAAATAATACCTCATGCGAATTAATAGGAATAATTTATAATCATATATTTATTCAACTCAAGTTCATAGCAGGCGGCTCGAGTTCTCCAGAATACCACTGTCTGGAGGTCACCAGAACTGGTTCTATACCTTTGTTCGAGCCTCGCGAAACCCTGACCTACCTTTGTGATTTATGGGGTCCATCGCTTAACATACATTCCTCTGAGCACTTCCAATTTTTATTTGCATAAATTGAAATTTTCAAAGTTACTTGCAACTGGTTATGCAAATGGTTTTACACCCTTGTTCGCACGGCAAACTTTGGAGATGTTTTTTCTATACCAACAGTTGTCGCACCTGTTGGGACACCCTACGGAGCAATTGGTTGAACGATTTGGAAGACTTTCTATTTAAGGAAATCTCTAAATATTTACCTCTAAAATTGTAGATACAATGGATATGCAACAAGATATTTATCAAACTTTATTGGTAAAAATTAGTTAAATAAGGGTCATATCGCAACCGTGATGTTCTGAAATAGCCTGGATAAAATTTATTATGAGATGGATTATATTTATTATAAAAGATAAAATATGAATAAATCCAATTTCCTGATGTTTGTTTCCAGTGAACTCCTAAACTATTGGAACTTTGGATTTTAATGGGGATTAGGTACTCCATAGCGTGCAGTTTAGTCCTACTTGAGAGGTTGGATGGTTTTTTTTATATTTGGAACCCATAATTATTTTTATTTATTATGGTATTTACCAGCATAACTATATTAGTTTATGTTCCACTGCTCTTACATGCATATATATTAAAACAATCATATATCTCGTCATCGTTAAGGTGACGTTCGTATGAAACGTTTTCGTTGGACCGTTTTTCTCCGACTTAGTTTACAAATCCTACTACCAAGAAAAAGTCATTTGATTATATATAGCCTACAACACCCACAAATTATGAGGCTTTCTATTGGTAACAAAATTTTCAAAATCAATTCAGTAGGTCCAGACTTTACCCCCTACAACCACACAAACTGCTTCTTTATAATATTAGTACAGGCGGATGGTATTGTAACAAATAGACATCAAAATATAAATGTCAAAATTAAAGTTTGATTTTCACTGCTTGCGGCAATGCATTGTTATAGGCAGGGCGTATCAATTACCATCAACTGAACATCCTGCTCGTCTCGTCTCATATTTTTATAAAAAAATCTCAAAATGCTTATAGGATAAGGCTGGTGCATCAACGTTAATTTTCTTTCCAAGCTGACTTGACGCACGGGCATCGGTCTAGATTCTGAGGAATGGATTGCACATTAAATTTTGGCTCATTTTTTGTAGCAATCCTCGTAATGCTCGATTTAATATCTATGATAATATTTGTTTAGAGAGGACAAACGAGCGTATGGGTCACCTGATGTTAAGTGATCATACCGGCCACATTTGCTTGCTACTCTCTAACTCCAGAGGAATCACTTCTCCCCTGAGCGTTTCCGGCCGTTTAGAAAAGTGTACACGCGTTTTTTTAAAGGAACCCATGTTTTATCATCCTGGAAACACTGTACAAGGAAGCTCATTCCACAGCTTGGTTGTACGTGGAAGAAAGTTCCTTGAAAACCGCACCGTGGAGAAATGCCACACATCCAGATGGTGGGGATGATATCTTAATTTGTTTCGTGTCGTGCGTAAGTGGGATTCTGCGGCAGAAATCAGGTCAAACAGCTCTTCGGAACACTTCCCTTCTTACTACTATTATTATTTTACTACCTTCCCTTCTCTAAAAAATGCAGTAGCAACAAGGGATGTTCATGCGACATGCCCATGAACAGGATCTGCTTGGGGTGACTCTCAAACTCTGTTTTATTGATCTATACTATTTTACTTTCTTGAAAACGATTTCATTTGTTGACAGAATGTCTACAAAATACCTTTATTAAGTATTAACAGTTAGTTTATGTAGGTTGATGCATCTATAACTATACTTTTATGTTTTTATTGAATTAATAATAAATTAAATTTATTAATGATTAATTTACTTTTTGTTTTAACATGCTCGAGTAAGTTGAAACCTTCAAGTATGTCTGTTGCATCACTTTGCATAGATTATGAGTGAAACTGTAATTTATGAGCAAGTCGCTATGTTGATATAAAAGAGCGGCGATAATCTTCATGTCAGATCTTTCCAGTAAGGTATAACCTTAAAGATGTGGTAAAATTTGTAACTTTGTTATAAATAAGCGAATATCTTTGACTAACAATATTAATGACTAGCTTTAACCAGAGACTTCGAACGTGTGTTAGTTTAGGCAGCATTTTTTATTTTTTTATATACTCACTTTGCAAATGATATACTTAGAAACTGCAGTAGTTAACACATTTTTATAAGCTACAAACTAAGGAAATTTCATGCCCACACGGGTGTCCATTTTAAAATGCTAGAGCAAATATTTATTAATTTTTTATCAAGTGCTTAAGTACAAAGTTTCATAGCGTTATCTTCGATACTGACGAACTTCCATACACACTTCCACCCTTATTTCAACCCCGCCATGCCTTTGACTCGCGATAAAAGTCAGCCTATGTCCTTCTCAAGCCCTGTACTTCATCAAAACCAGTTCAGTGGTTAAGGCGTGAAAGCGTAACAAACAAACGTATTTCCACATTTATAATATGAGTAGGGCTTTTTGATTTGATTTGAACTTCTTCTCTCTTGAAGTCTTATCGGTTCGCGCCTAAGATCCAATATTAGAATTGGATCTTTGACGCGTCGTTGCTGTTCTTCGTGGA